>NC_060180.1:77502417-77529917 GCF_021184085.1 Oncorhynchus gorbuscha | reverse complement strand
GTCCTGAACAACAACCACTACAGTCAGGGTTTAGTCCTGAACAACAACCACTACAGTCAGGGTTTAGTCCTGAACAACAACCACTACAGTCAGGGTTTAGCCCTGGACAACAACCACTACAGTCAGGGTTTAGCCCTGGACAACAACCACTACAGTCAGTGTTTAGTCCTGGACAACAACCACTACAGTCAGGGTTTAGTCCTGGACATAGTACTACTACAGTCAGGGTTTAGTCCTCAACAACCACCACAGTCAGGGTTTAGTCCTCAACAACCACCACAGTCAGGGTTTAGTCCTCAACAACAACTACAGTCAGGGTTTAGTCCTCAACAACCACCACAGTCAGGGTTTAGTCCTCAACAACCACCACAGTCAGGGTTTAGTCCTCAACAACCACTACAGTCAGGGTTTAGTCCTCAACAACAACTACAGTCAGGGTTTAGTCCTCAACAACCACCACAGTCAGGGTTTAGTCCTGGACATAGTACTACTACAGTCAGGGTTTAGTCCTGGACAACAACCACTACAGTCAGGGTTTAGTCCTGGACATAGTACTACTACAGTCAGGGTTTAGTCCTGGACAACAACCACTACAGTCAGGGTTTAGTCCTGGACATAGTACTACTACAGTCAGGGTTTAGTCCTGGACATAGTACTACTACAGTCAGGGTTTAGTCCTGGACATAGTACTACTACAGTCAGGGTTTAGTCCTGGACATAGTACTACTACAGTCAGGGGTTAGTCCTGGACATAGTACTACTACAGTCAGGGTTTAGTCCTGGACAACCCCCACTACAGTCAGGGTTTAGCCCTGGACATAGTACTACTACAGTCAGGGTTTAGTCCTGGACATAGTACTACTACAGTCAGGGTTTAGTCCTGGACATAGTACTACTACAGTCAGGGTTTAGTCCTGGACATAGTACTACTACAGTCAGGGTTTAGTCCTGGACATAGTACTACTACAGTCAGGGTTTAGTCCTGGACATAGTACTACTACAGTCAGGGTTTAGTCCTGGACATAGTACTACTACAGTCAGGGTTTAGTCCTGGACATAGTACTACTACAGTCAGGGTTTAGTCCTGGACATAGTACTACTACAGTCAGGGTTTAGTCCTGGATATAGTACTACTACAGTCAGGGTTTAGTCCTGGACATAGTACTACCACAGTCAGGGTTTAGTCCTGGATATAGTACTACTACAGTCAGGGTTTAGTCCTGGATATAGTACTACTACAGTCAGGATTTAGTCCTGGACATAGTACTACTACAACAACTACTCTCAGTAGTTAATTATGTAGTCAATGTTTTAGACACTACAAAGAAATGTTCTGCTCTGTTTGTGGATCTGTCGAAAGCTTTTGATATTGTTGATCATGTTATTCTATTGAACACCTTGTTCTCAATAGGTCTGAGCCTGTTCTTGGTTTCATGACTATCTTAGTCTGAATGTCTTGAAGGTTCGTCCAGGTAATTAAGGTAATATGTACGTGTGCAGTAGGTAGAAGTAAAGGGACTATGCATAGATAATAAACAGAGAGTATCAGCAGCGTAAAGGGGTGGACGACGACTATGCAAATAGTCTGGGTAGCCATTTGATTGGCTGTTCAGGAGTCTTATGGCTTGGAGGTAGAAGCTGTTTAGAAGCCTCTTGGACCTAGACTTAGTGCTCCGGTACTGCTTGCCCTGTGGTTGTCATGCAGGTGAAAGAGGACCCAAAAGCGACTTGGCGAAAACAGAGTCTTTAATCCAGTAAAGTGAATACAAACAAAAAAACACAACTGGAGACTCGATCTTGAACAGCAGGTGAACAGCAGGTTGCCTCGGGAAGGCACTCGAACCAGACAGACTCAGACACCTGCTCACCACGCAGCATCTGAGGAAAACACGACACGACACGACAGGGCGATACACAATCACAGCACGGTGAATTCTAAACAAGGAACCGACAGGACAGGAACGGAACACAAAGGAAGAAATAGGGACTCTAATCAGGGGAAAGGATCGGGAACAGGTGTGGGAAGACTAAATGATTGATTAGGGGAATAGGAACAGCTGGGAGCAGGAACGGAACGATAGAGAGAAGAGAGAGCGAGAGAGTGAGAGAGGGAGGGGGAGAGAGAGGGATAGAAAGAGGGAAAGAACCTAATAAGACCAGCAGAGGGAAACGAATAGAATGGGAAGCACAGGGACAAGACAAGATAATAAATGACAAAACATGACAGTACCCCCCCACTCACCGAGCGCCTCCTGGCGCACTCGAGGAGGAATCCTGGCGGCAACGGAGGAAATCATCGATGAGTGAACGGTCCAGCACGTCCCGAGACGGAACCCAACTCCTTAGCGGAAGGAAGTTTAGCGAGGGGAATGAAATGTGCCGCCTTAGAGAACCTATCGACAACCGTAAGAATCACAGTCTTCCCCGCCGACAAAGGCAGACCGGTAATGAAGTCTAGGGCGATGTGAGACCATGGTCGAGAAGGAATGGGGAGCGGTCTGAGACGACCGGCAGGAGGAGAGTTACCCGACTTAGTCTGCGCGCAGTCCGAACAAGCAGCCACGAAACGGCGCGTGTCACGCTCCTGAGTCGGCCACCAAAAGCGCTGGCGAATAGACGCAAGAGTGCCTCGAACACCGGGATGACCAGCTAACTTGGCAGAGTGAGCCCACTGAAGAACAGCCAGACGAGTGGAAACAGGAACGAAAAGGAGGTTACTAGGACAAGCGCGCGGCGACGCAGTGTGCGTGAGTGCTTGCTTAACCTGTCTTTCAATTCCCCAGACTGTTAACCCGACAACACGCCCATAAGGAAGAATCCCCTCGGGATCAGTAGAAGCCACAGAAGAACTAAACAGACGGGATAAGGCATCAGGCTTGGTGTTCTTGCTACCCGGACGGTAAGAAATCACAAACTCGAAACGAGCGAAAAACAACGCCCAACGAGCTTGACGGGCATTAAGTCGTTTGGCAGAACGGATGTACTCAAGGTTCTTATGGTCTGTCCAAACGACAAAAGGAACGGTCGCCCCCTCAACCACTGTCGCCATTCGCCTAGGGCTAAGCGGATGGCGAGCAGTTCACGGTTACCCACATCATAGTTGCGCTCAGATGGCGACAGGCGATGAGAAAAATAAGCGCAAGGATGAACCTTATCGTCAGACTGGAAGCGCTGGGATAGAATGGCTCCCACGCCTACCTCTGAAGCGTCAACCTCGACAATGAATTGTCTAGTGACGTCAGGAGTAACGAGGATAGGAGCGGACGTAAAACGTTCTTTTAGAAGATCAAAAGCTCCCTGGGCGGAACCGGACCACTTAAAACACGTCTTGACAGAAGTAAGAGCTGTGAGAGGGGCAGCAACTTGACCGAAATTACGAATGAAACGCCGATAGAAATTAGCGAAACCTAAAAAGCGCTGCAACTCGACACGTGACCTTGGAACGGGCCAATCACTGACAGCTTGGACCTTAGCGGAATCCATCTGAATGCCTTCAGCGGAAATAACGGAACCGAGAAAAGTAACGGAGGAGACATGAAAAGAGCACTTCTCAGACTTTACGTAGAGACAATTCTCTAAAAGGCGCTGTAGGACACGTCGAACGTGCTGAACATGAATCTCGAGTGACGGAGAAAAAATCAGGATATCGTCAAGATAGACAAAAACAAAGATGTTCAGCATGTCTCTCAGAACATCATTAACTAATGCCTGAAAAACAGCTGGCGCATTGGCGAGACCAAACGGCAGAACCCGGTACTCAAAATGCCCTAACGGAGTGTTAAACGCCGTTTTCCACTCGTCCCCCTCTCTGATGCGCACGAGATGGTAAGCGTTACGAAGGTCCAACTTAGTAAAGCACCTGGCTCCCTGCAGAATCTCGAAGGCTGATGACATAAGGGGAAGCGGATAACGATTCTTAACCGTTATGTCATTCAGCCCTCGATAATCCACGCAGGGCGCAGAGTACCGTCCTTCTTCTTAACAAAAAGAACCCCGCCCCGGCCGGAGAGGAAGAAGGCACTATGGTACCGGCGTCAAGAGACACAGACAAATAATCCTCGAGAGCCTTACGTTCGGGAGCCGACAGAGAGTATAGTCTACCCCGAGAAGGAGTGGTCCCCGGAAGGAGATCAATACTACAATCATACGACCGGTGAGGAGGAAGGGAGTTGGCTCGGGACCGACTGAAGACCGTGCGCAGATCATGATATTCCTCCGGCACTCCTGTCAAATCGCCAGGTTCCTCCTGAGAAGTAGGAACAGAAGAAACGGGAGGGATGGCAGACATTAAACACTTCACATGACAAGAAACGTTCCAGGATAGGATAGAATTACTAGACCAATTAATAGAAGGATTATGACATACTAGCCAGGGATGACCCAAAACAACAGGTGTAAACGGTGAACGAAAAATCAAAAAAGAAATAGTCTCACTGTGGTTACCAGATACTGTGAGGGTTAAAGGTAGTGTCTCAAATCTGATACTGGGAAGATGACTACCATCTAAGGCGAACATGGGCGTAGGCTTATCTAACTCTCTGAAAGGAATGTCATGTTTCCGAACCCATGCTTCGTCCATGAAACAACCCTCAGCCCCAGAGTCTATCAAGGCACTACATGTAGCACCCGAACCGGTCCAGCGTAGATGGACCGACAAAGTAGTACAGGATTTTGATGGAGAGACTTGAGTAGTTGCGCTCACCTGTAGCCCTCCGCTTACAGATGAGCTCTGGCCTTTTACTGGACATGAATTAACAAAATGTCCAGCAACTCCGCAATAGAGGCACAGGCGGTTGGTGATCCTCCGTTCCCTCTCCTTAGTCGAGATGCGAATCCCTCCCAGCTGCATGGGCTCAGACTCTGAGCCAGAGGAGGGAGATGGTTGCGATGCGGAGCAGGGAAACACCGTTGATGCGAGCTCTCTTCCACGAGCCCGGTGACGAAGATCTACCCGTCGTTCTATGCGGATGGCGAGAGCAATCAAAGAGTCCACATCTGAAGGAACCTCCCGGGAGAGAATCTCATCCTTAACCACTGCGTGGAGTCCCTCCAGAAAACGAGCGAGCAGCGCCGGCTCGTTCCACTCACTAGAGGCAGCAAGAGTGCGAAACTCAATAGAATAATCCGTTATGGACCGTTCACCTTGGCATAAGGAAGCCAGGGCCCTAGAAGCCTCCCTACCAAAAACTGAACGGTCAAAAACCCGAATCATCTCCTCTTTAAAGTTCTGGAACTTGTTAGAGCAATCAGCCCTTGCCTCCCAGATAGCTGTGCCCCATTCTCGAGCCCGGCCAGTAAGGAGTGAAATGACGTAAGCAACCCGAGCTCTCTCTCTAGAGTATGTGTTGGGTTGGAGAGAGAACACAATCTCACACTGCGTGAGAAAGGAGCGGCACTCAGTGGGCTGCCCGGAGTAGCAAGGTGGGTTATTAACCCTAGGTTCTGGAGGCTCGACAGGCCAGGAAGTAACAGGTGGCACGAGACGTAGACTCTGGAACTGTCCAGAGAGGTCGGAAACCTGAGCGGCCAGGTTCTCCACGGCATGGCGAGCAGCAGACAATTCCTGCTCGTGTCTGCCGAGCATGGCTCCTTGGATCTCGACGGCAGTGTAACGAGCGTCTGAAGTCGCTGGGTCCATTCCTTGGTCGGTTCCTTCTGTCATGCAGGTGAAAGAGGACCCAAAAGCGACTTGGCGAAAACAGAGTCTTTAATCCAGTAAAGTGAATACAAACAAAAAAACACAACTTTCACTCGAAATGACGAGGACTAACTGGAGACTCGATCTTGAACAGCAGGTGAACAGCAGGTTGCCTCGGGAAGGCACTCGAACCAGACAGACTCAGACACCTGCTCACCACGCAGCATCTGAGGAAAACACGACACGACAGGGCGATACACAATCACAGCACGGTGAATTCTAAACAAGGAACCGACAGGACAGGAACGGAACACAAAGGAAGAAATAGGGACTCTAATCAGGGGAAAGGATCGGGAACAGGTGTGGGAAGACTAAATGATTGATTAGGGGAATAGGAACAGCTGGGAGCAGGAACGGAACGATAGAGAGAAGAGAGAGCGAGAGAGTGAGAGAGGGAGGGGGAGAGAGAGGGATAGAAAGAGGGAAAGAACCTAATAAGACCAGCAGAGGGAAACGAATAGAATGGGAAGCACAGGGACAAGACAAGATAATAAATGACAAAACATGACAGTGGTAGCAGAGGGAACAGTCTATGACTAGGGTGGCTGGAGTCTTTGACAATTTTTACGGTCTTCCTCTGACACCGCCTGGGATAGAGGTCCTGGATTCTCATAAGAATGTTCCAGATTAACTTCATGTTCACTCATTAGATGGTTCTCCAATAGAACGTGTTCCCGCATATAAATACTGAGGCATTTGGATTGATGTCGATATGATACATATAGATGAGTCGGTTAAGAAGCTAAGATTTAAAGTTGTCTTTTTCTAGAGAAACAGATGGTGTCTTTTTCTACAGAAACAGATGGTGTCTTTCTCTACAGAAACAGATGGTGTCTTTCTCTACAGAAACAGATGGTGTCTTTCTCTACAGAAACAGATGGTGTCTTTTTCTACAGAAACAGATGGTGTCTTTTTCTACAGAAACAGATGGTGTCTTTCTCTACAGAAACAGATGGTGTCTTTTTCTACAGAAACAGATGGTGTCTTTTTCTACAGAAACAGATGGTGTCTTTTTCTACAGAAACAGATGGTGTCTTTCTCTACAGAAACAGATGGTGTCTTTTTCTACAGAAACAGATGGTGTCTTTTTCTACAGAAACAGATGGTGTCTTTTTCTACAGAAACAGATGGTGTCTTTCTCTACAGAAACAGATGGTGTCTTTCTCTACAGAAACAGATGGTGTCTTTCTCTACAGAAACAGATGGTGTCTTTTTCTACAGAAACAGATGGTGTCTTTTTCTACAGAAACAGATGGTGTCTTTTTCTACAGAAACAGATGGTGTCTTTCTCTACAGAAACAGATGGTGTCTTTCTCTACAGAAACAGATGGTGTCTTTCTCTACAGAAACAGATGGTGTCTTTCTCTACAGAAACAGATGGTGTCTTTCTCTACAGAAACAGATGGTGTCTTTCTCTACAGAAACAGATGGTGTCTTTCTCTACAGAAACAGATGGTGTCTTTTTCTACAGAAACAGATGGTGTCTTTCTCTACAGAAACAGATGGTGTCTTTCTCTACAGAAACAGATGGTGTCTTTCTCTACAGAAACAGATGGTGTCTTTCTCTACAGAAACAGATGGTGTCTTTCTCTACAGAAACAGATGGTGTCTTTCTCTACAGAAACAGATGGTGTCTTTCTCTACAGAAACAGATGGTGTCTTTCTCTACAGAAACAGATGGTGTCTTTCTCTACAGAAACAGATGTTGTCTTTCTCTACAGAAACAGATGTTGTCTTTCTCTACAGAAACAGATGGTGTCTTTCTCTACAGAAACAGATGTTGTCTTTCTCTGAGCAGCAGGAAGCAGATTATTCGGTCAACCTTTTGATCTGTTGTTGATTATGATGATATTATGTATCAACGTGCAGCTGCTAAAGCTCTTAAACCTTTAGATACCATCTACCATCGTGCCCTTCGTTTTGTTACAGGTGACAGTTTAGATACTCATCACTGCATTCTGTATCAAAAGGTTGGCTGGGCTTCGTTAAAGACCTCTACATTACTGCCTTTCTGATTACAAGGCCCTACATTTTACATTTCTGTTTCATCTAACTTTGCTGTTGAAGTAAAGACACCTGAGTTGCCTAACCCATTCACAGGATTGGTTAACTCTTGATGTTGCCTAACCCATTCACAGGATTGGTTAACTCTTGATGTTGCCTAACCCATTCACAGGATTGGTTAACTCTTTATGTTGCCTAACCCATTCACAGGATTGGTTAACTCTTGATGATGCCTAACCCGTTCACAGGATTGGTTAACTCTTGATGTTGCCTAACCCATTCACAGGATTGGTTAACTCTTGATGTTGCCTAACCCATTCACAGGATTGGTTAACTCTTGATGTTGCCTAACCCATTCACAGGATTGGTTAACTCTTGATGATGCCTAACCCGTTCACAGGATTGGTTAACTCTTTCGGTTCCGAGGGTTTCCAACCAGCTAGGTAAATCTGCTTTTAGTTTCAATGCACTGTATTGCTGGAACACAATTCTAAATACATGTTATGATGTTCTGGTGCCGTTTACAGTATTGATCGGGGACGTATTTAATTCTCATGATCTCTGCTGCTGCTCTGGTTTCCCCCTGCTGCACAGTTGCCATGACAACCGGTGTTGTTTGTCTGCTGCTGTTGCTAGTTAGCTCTACGTAAGTGACGCAACCAGAGAAGCCGGTGTTTTTGGAGGATATATTGGCACGGGGTGTCGTTAAGGCCGGGATGAAGTCGAGATCGTACCAATATATCCTGCTGTGCAGGCTGAGGGACAGGCTGAGGGACAGGCTGAGGGACAGGCTGCAGGGGTAGGAGGCTGAGGGACAGGCTGCAGGGGTAGGAGGCTGAGGGACAGGCTGCGGGACAGGCTGCAGGGGTAGGAGGCTGAGGGACAGGCTGCAGGGGTAGGAGGCTGAGGGACAGGCTGAGGGACAGGCTGAGGGACAGGCTGAGGGACAGGCTGCAGGGGTAGGAGGCTGAGGGACAGGCTGAGGGACAGGCTGCAGGGGTAGGAGGCTGAGGGACAGGCTGAGGGACAGGCTGAGGGACAGGCTGAGGGACAGGCTGAGGGACAGGCTGAGGGACAGGCTGAGGGGTAGGAGGCTGAGGGACAGGCTGAGGGACAGGCTGAGGGACAGGCTGAGGGACAGGCTGAGGGACAGGCTGAGGGACAGACTGAGGGACAGGCTGCAGGGGTAGGAGGCTGAGGGACAGGCTGAGGGACAGGCTGAGGGACAGACTGAGGGACAGACTGAGGGACAGGCTGAGGGACAGGCTGAGGGACAGACTGAGGGACAGGCTGAGGGACAGACTGAGGGACAGGCTGAGGGACAGACTGAGGGACAGGCTGAGGGACAGACTGAGGGACAGGCTGAGGGACAGGCTGAGGGACAGGCTGAGGGACAGGCTGAGGGACAGGCTGAGGGACAGGCTGAGGGACAGGCTGAGGGGTAATTTGTTAATAGTAGGCCAGAACCTAATTAGCATATCATAATAGCACAATGAATAGGCCTATAGTTCGAGCTGAACAACATTTTAACACATTTGATTAGTACATAATACATTCAGTGACAATAAAATAATTTATATCTGATTTAAGTTAATAAAATCACTAATAACTCTATTCCATGATTATTTTTCTGTTTATTTCTCTGTGTGTTGATTGGTGTGGAAAAACAGGTCTAGGTAGCCTATTGTAGTCAACATTCGTTCAGAACAATTAGCTTGATAGCAAAGAGAACATGTCGCTCTCAAAGTATCAAAAGAAAAGTGGATAATGAAAATGGAAGTTTCAGGGAAGAATGTCCAGAGATATATGCATTCATCTCACCATATTTCACCAGTGTGTCTTACTGAAAATGAAAATGTTGCTGTTTGCAAAGAATTCAATTCAGACGACATTATGAATCTAAGCATTGTACTTTCGAAGTGGCCTTCCCGCCCCAGAGAGAGGCCTGACCCTGAAATATTAAAGTGTTAACTACAGAATCCTCCTTCGTGGCTTGACCCAACAACAGAAGGTCACAACTTCCTCCCTAAAAGCATCCTGGGTAACCAAACACAACGCGCCCTTCACGGACTGCGGAGGTATAAAGGACATGGTGACAGTTTTTGGAGGAATTGGCTACAGACAAGTCTATGGAGAGCATCATTTCTCTCTGTTAAACAGGTGCCCCTGTTCTGTGTCAACAGCCGGACGCCGTGTCCGTGCACTGGCTGATGATGTGAATAGGATTGTTCTGGAGGGGCTCAGTCAGGCTGATGATGTGAATAGGATTGTTCTGGAGGGGCTCAGTCAGGCTGATGATGTGAATAGGATTGTTCTGGAGGGGCTCAGTCAGGCTGAAGATGAGAATAGGATTGTTCCGGAGGGGCTCAGTCAGGCTGAAGATGAGAATAGGATTGTTCTGGTGGGGCTCAGTCAGGCTGAAGATGAGAATATGATTGTTCTGGAGGGGCTCAGTCAGGCTGATGATGAGAATAGGATTGTTCCGGAGGGGCTCAGTCAGGCTGATGATGAGAGTACCGACAACACCGATGTAGCGCAGTGGTCCGTTATTTTCATGGACTCTAAAGAAGAAGATTCCCCTCAAAGGGAAACACCACCAGGGCACATCCTGTTCACAAAGCTGGAACAATTGTTCACGCAGAATGGCCTGTCAGTCAACTTTGTGGTGACAGACGGGGCTCCTGCTATTGGTGGGCAGACACAGGGGCCTGGTCAGCAGGTCTATTGGTGGGCAGACACAGGGGCCTGGTCAGCAGGTTGAAGGACGTCCCGCTAATGAATGGCTTTGTATTGTCTCATCCATCCGAGTGTGTTGTGTGTCAGACTAAACGCTGAGCTGAAAGATGTGATGGATAAAGTCATGTCAGGGGGACGTGAAGCAACACAACACTGCCCCCCCCCCACACACACACAAGCTTGTGACAGAATTAGAGGAGGCCACCGTCGATGATCTCCAGCTTCACAACAACGACGTGCGTTGGGCTGAGGAAAGGAAAAGCCCTAGAGAGATTCTGTGAGATGCATAACCAGGTTGTGGATTTTGTCAGAAGAGAAAAAAGCTCAATGAGGGCAGCAGTTGACCACCTTCCTATTCTGGAAAATTTTATGTAGCTTTTTTAAGCTGACATATTCGGTTACTTTAAATGGGTTAAATGTCCAGTTACTAGGAAGAGGAAAAAACAGTCGTGGACATGGTGGAAAAAGGCATTTTACTAGGAAGCTTTGAGTTGTTGGGATTTGGATTTGTCCTCTAGAAGGCTACTGCTCTTCAGCTGAAGAAACGACAGGCAGAAGGACCGGGCCGCAGCATTTTTCACATTGATGAAACATTTCATCAAGCAGCTGAGGGAGCAACTTCTCCACCAGATGTGAAACTTGCCTTTTATATGCTAACAATGTTTGGATCGACTTACACCCTGCGAATCCTCATTTTCCTCTATTGAACGCAATCAATACTCATGACAGGAACCGGTTTTCCCATAAGTCAATCGAGGACTGCCTGCGCATCGAAATCACATTTATCAAACCCAAACATCCACAAGATGGTGTCCAGGGGAAATGCAACTTTTCCCATTAAGTAACATTATTGATATTGTTATAGTTATTATTATCATTATAGTTATTACTGTTGTTATTATTATTATTAGTGCTTATCCATGGCTATTTTAGGTCTCATGTTGACAGTATTTTCTGTTTTGTCGTTACAGGAGCAGGTTATCCCAGACTCCTGATTCAGACATTCAGACATTCAGACATTCAGAAATCAGACACAGACATTCAGACATTCAGACATTCAGACACAGACATTCAGACATTCAGACATTCAGACATTCAGACATTCAGACACAGACAATCAGACACAGACATTCAGACACAGACATTCAGACATTCAGACATTCAGACATTCAGACACAGACATTCAGAAATCAGACATACAGACATTCAGACATTCAGACATTCAGACATTCAGACACAGACATTCAGACATTCAGACATTCAGACAGAGACATTCAGACATTCAGACACAGACATTCAGACATTCAGACATTCAGACATTCAGACACAGACATTCAGACATTCAGACATTCAGACATTCAGACACAGACATTCAGACACAGACATTCAGACATTCAGACATTCAGACACAGACATTCAGACATTCAGACATTCAGACATTCAGACACAGACATTCAGACACAGATATTCAGGCATTCAGAAATCAGACATACAGACATTCAGACATTCAGACATTCAGACATTCAGACATTCAGACACAGACATTCAGACACAGACATTCAGACATTCAGTCACCGACATTCAGACATTCAGACATTCAGACACAGACATTCAGACATTCAGACATTCAGACATTCAGACATTCAGACATTCAGAGACAGACATTCAGACATTCAGACATTCAGACATGGCCTTTTTTCTTTAAATTATTGTTTTATTTAGGATCCTTTTTGGACATATGCAATTGTAAGTAGGACTAATAAATAAATACAAATCCCACTTCTATTAGGTCATTTGTTTTTCTTGTGAAAGATAACTTAACTGGCTGAGGTTGTATGGGCCTATAGACTCCAATTAATAAGCCCCTCTTGTTGTTTGTAAAGCCAAATTAAAATTAATTTTATTGTTGAAATGAATTACTCGACTGGTGTAGTTTTTCTCCATCTGTTGCTTGACGCCAGTTAGCTATCTGTTTAGCAGCAGGAGTACTTCCTATTGATTGCACTGCGGTTGCAGCTTAACGTTTCAGCACCACTGAATGGTTCGCTGCCTGCTTTAATAGTGGACTGTGTCCTGCATTCTCTCTCCTCACGAAGGAAGCTAAAATGTAACTTTTGCCATATTTAGGCAGGGTCACTTCCTCCTTGGGACATTGCATTTGGGACTTTTTGCATCTCAGGTCCAAGATTGTTTATTAAGAAAAAAAAATCATAATTCATTTGGGGGTCAAATAATATTGCTGTCGGGCCAGATTTGGCCCGTGGGGCGGCAGTTGGGGAACCCTGGTATGGAGCAACACGATATGGGGCAACATGGTATGGGGTAACACGATATGGGGCAACACGGTATGGGGCAACACGGTATGGGGCAACACGGTATGGGGTAACACGATATGGGGCAACACGGTATGGGGCAACATGGTATGGGGCAACATGGTATGGGGTAACACGATATGGGGCAACACAGTATGGGGCAACATGGTATGGGGCAACATGGTATGGGGCAACATGGTATGGGGCAACATGGTATGGGGCAACATGGTATGGGGCAACATGGTATGGGGCAACATGGTATGGGGCAACATGGTATGGGGCAACACGGTATGGGGCAACACAGTATGGGGTAACATGGTATGGGGCAACACAGTATGGGGTAACATGGTATGGGGCAACACGGTATGGGGCAACACGGTATGGGGCAACATGGTATGGGGCAACACGGTATGGGGCAACATGGTATGGGGTAACACGATATGGGGTAACACGATATGGGGTAACACATCATAGAGCAACATGGTATGGGGCAACATGGTATGGGGCAACATGGTATGGGGCAACATGGTATGGGGCAACATGGTATGGGGCAACATGGTATGGGGCAACACGGTATGGGGCAACATGGTATGGGGCAACATGGTATGGGGCAACATGGTATGGGGCAACATGGTATGGGGCAACATGGTATGGGGCAACATGGTATGGGGCAACACGGTATGGGGCAACATGGTATGGGGCAACATGGTATGGGGTAACACGATATGGGGTAACACGATATGGGGTAACACATCATAGAGCAACATGGTATGGGGCAACATGGTATGGGGCAACATGGTATGGGGCAACATGGTATGGGGCAACATGGTATGGGGCAACATGGTATGGGGCAACACGGTATGGGGCAACATGGTATGGGGCAACATGGTATGGGGCAACATGGTATGGGGTAACACGATATGGGGTAACACATCATAGAGCAACATGGTATGGGGCAACATGGTATGGGGCAACACATCATAGAGCAACATGGTATGGGGCAACATGGTATGGGGCAACACATCATAGAGCAACATGGTATGGGGCAACACATCATAGAGCAACATGGTATGGGGCAACACATCATAGAGCAACATGGTATGGGGCAACACATCATAGAGCAACATGGTATGGGGCAACATGGTATGGGGCAACACATCATAGAGCAACATGGTATGGGGCAACATGGTATGGGGCAACATGGTATGGGGCAACATGGTATGGGGCAACATGGTATGGGGCAACATGGTATGGGGCAACACGGTATGGGGCAACATGGTATGGGGCAACATGGTATGGGGCAACACATCATAGAGCAACATGGTATGGGGCAACACATCATAGAGCAACATGGTATGGGGCAACACATCATAGAGCAACATGGTATGGGGCAACACATCATAGAGCAACATGGTATGGGGCAACACAGTATGGGGCAACATGGTATGGGGCAACATGGTATGGGGCAACATGGTATGGGGCAACATGGTATGGGGCAACATGGTATGGGGCAACATGGTATGGGGCAACACGGTATGGGGCAACATGGTATGGGGCAACATGGTATGGGGCAACACGGTATGGGGCAACATGGTATGGGGCAACATGGTATGGGGCAACATGGTATGGGGCAACATGGTATGGGGCAACACATCATAGAGCAACATGGTATGGGGCAACACGGTATGGGGCAACACATCATAGAGCAACATGGTATGGGGCAACACATCATAGAGCAACATGGTATGGGGCAACACAGTATGGGGCAACATGGTATGGGGCAACACGGTATGGGGCAACATGGTATGGGGCAACATGGTATGGGGCAACACATCATAGAGCAACATGGTATGGGGCAACACATCATAGAGCAACATGGTATGGGGCAACACAGTATGGGGCAACATGGTATGGGGCAACACGGTATGGGGCAACATGGTATGGGGCAACACATCATAGAGCAACACAGAGAGACGTGGGTTTTGTTTAGCAGGCCAGAAATGCTCGATTTCCTTTTCTGTGTCCAGACAAAAATATTTTGCTAACCATTAGTCTGTTGAAAACAGACCTCTAGCATTCTATTTCAGCACAGCACAGGAAGCAGCACAGGAAGTGTTCCTACAATGCTTTGGGACATGGAGTCCATCAGTGTGGGAGAATGGAACTACATATACATATAATACTACATATTCATATAATACTACATATTCATATAATACTACATATTCATATAATACTACATATTCATATAATACTACATATACATATAATACTACATATACATATAATACTACATATAATACTACATATTCATATAATACTACATATTCATATAATACTACATATGTATATAGTACTACATATTCATATAGTACTACATATTCATATAATACTACATATTCATATAGTACTACATATTCATATAATACTACATATTCATATAATACTACATATTCATATAATACTACATAATCTGCTGTTCTGTTGCAGGTGCAATGATGTTCGAGGGGGGAAAATGGTGCTTGTTGTTTAAAGGGCATGGCAGTTTCACCAATTAAGGATTCCAGCATTAACGATGGCTTTACACTGAGTTTAAAGTCATTATATCATTCAAGTTGTAGTTGTTGAGAGAGAGAGAGAGAGAGAGAGAGAGAGAGAGAGAGAGAGAGAGAGAGAGAGAGAGAGAGAGAGAGAGAGAGAGAGAGAGAGAGAGAGAGAGAGAGAGAGAGAGAGAGAGAGAGAGAGAGAGAGAGAGAGAGAGAGAGAGAGAGAACTACCTGACATGTCTACAAAGGTCCCCGACCTACATTTAAACTCCTCCAAAACATTTCTTCCTTTCTCTCTCTCTCGCTCTTTCTCGTTCCCATCTCTCTCCCTCTCCATCTTTGTCAGCCACTCCCACATCCTCCTTTTTCATCTATCAGATTGAGTCCCCCTCTGTTCTCTCTGCCACCACTTTCCTTGAGAAGAGCTCGCTATTACCTCCCTCCCTACCTTGCTCAATCCCTTTTCTTCTCCCTCTCTCTCTTTCTCTACTCAAATGTATTACATCAGCAGATGTCACAAAGTGCTGTACAGAAACCCAGCCTAAAACCTCAAACAGCAAGCAATGCAGGTGTAGAGGCACGGTGGCTAGGAAAAACTCCCTAGAAAGGCCGGAACCTAGGAAGAAACCTAGAGAGGAACCAGGCTATGAGGGGTGGCCAGTCCCCTTATGGCTGTGCCGGGTGGAGATAATAACAGAACAACGCCAAGATGTTCAAACGTTCGTAGAGACCAGCAGGGTCAGATAATAATAATTACAGTGGTTGTAGAGGGTGCAACAGGTCAGCACCTCAGGAGTAAATGTCAGTTGGCTTTTCATAGCCGATAATTCAGAGTATCTCTACCACTCCTGCTGTCTCCAGAGAGTTGAAAACAGCAGGTCTGGGACAGGTAGCACGTCCGGTGAACAGGTCAGGGTTCCATAGCCACAGGCAGAACAGTTGAAACTGGACAAGCAGCACGGCCAGGTGGATTGGGGACAGCAAGGAGTCATCATGCCAGGTAGTCCTAAGGCATGGTCCTAGGGCTCAGGTCCTCCGAGAGAGAGAAAGAAAGAGAGAATTAGAGAGAGCATATGTGGGGTGGCCAGTCCTCTTCTGGCTGTGCCGGGTGGAGATTATAACAGAACGTGGCCAAGATGTTCAAATGTTCATAAATGACCAGCATGGTTGAATAATAGTAAGGCAGAACAGTTGAAACTGGACAAGCAGCACGGCCAGGTGGATTGGGGACAGCAAGGAGTCATCATGCCAGGTAGTCCTGGGACATGGTCCTAGGGCCCAGGCCAGTTGAAACTGGAGCAGCAGCATGGCCAGGTGGACTGGGGACAGCAAGGAGTCATCATGCCAGGTAGTCCTGAGGCATGGTCCTAGGGCCCAGGCCAGTTGAAACTGGAGCAGCAGCATGGCCAGGTGGACTGGGGACAGCAAGGAGTCATCATGCCAGGTAGTCCTGAGGCATGGTCCTAGGGCCCAGGCCAGTTGAAACTGGAGCAGCAGCATGGCCAGGTGGACTGGGGACAGCAAGGAGTCATCATGCCAGGTAGTCCTGAGGCATGGTCCTAGGGCTCAGGTCCTCCATGAGGGGAGGGACAGGGAGAGAGAGAGAGAGTATACTTAAAGACAGCAGGAGAGAGGGAGTCGAATACAGGTCCAGAACAAGGACCTCTGGGGAACAGGTCAGGGTTCCACAGCCACAGGCACAAAAAGCATGGATATATTTTTCTGCATCATTTCTGCATCATTTTTGGACAGAACGTTTCTGATTTTTGCAATGTTACGTAGAGAAAAAAAGCTGTCCTTGAAACAGTCTTGATATGTTCGTCAAAAGATAGATCAGGGTCCAGAGTAGCGTCGAGGTTCTTCAGTTTAATTTGAGACGACTGTACAACCATCAAGATTGATTGTCATATTCGACAGAAGATCTCTTTGTTTCTTGGGACCTAGAACAAGCATCTCTGTTTTGTCCGAATTTAAAATTTAAAAGTTAAAATTATGTTTCCAAATTACATTCCCAAGAGGTCAAATATATAGTGAAAACAATAGTGATCCTAAAACGGAACCTTGAGGAACACCGAAACTTACAATTGATTTGTCAGAGGACAAAGCATTCACAGAGACAAATTGATATCTTTCCGACAGATAATATCTAAACCAGGCCAGAACATGTCCGTGTAGACCAATTTGGGTTTCCAATCTCTCCAAAAGAATGTGGTGATCGATGGTATCAAAAGCAGCACTAAGGTCTAGGAGCACGAGGACAGATGCAGAGCCTCGGTCTGACGCCATTAAAAGGTCATTTATCACCTTCACAAGTGCAGTCTCAATGCTATGATGGGGTCTAAAGCAAGACTGAAGCATTTCATATATATTGTTTGTCTTCAGGAAGGCAGTGAGTTGCTGCGCAACAGCTTTTTCATTTTATTTTAGATGAACGGGAGATTTGATATAGGCCAATTATTTTTAATTTTTTTTCTGGTTCAAGGTTTGGCTTTTTCAAGAGAGGCTTCACTTTTAGTGAGTTTGGTACACATCCGGTGGATAGGAAGCCTTTTATTATGTTCAACATAGCCAAGCACAGGAAGCAGCTCTTTCAGTATTTTTGTTGGAATAGGGTCCAGAGGCCAAGAATATTTTCATCAATGTGTCAAGAGATATAGTATTAAAACACTTGAGTGTCTCCCTTGATCCCAGGTCCTGGCAGTGTTGTGCAGACTCAGGACTACTGAGCTTTGGAGAATTACTCAGATTTAAAGAGGAGTCCGTAATTTGCTTTCTAATGATCATGATCTTTTCGTTAAAGAAGTTCATGAATTCATCACTGCTGAAGTGAAAGCAATCTTCTTGGGGAATGCTGCTTTTTAGTTAGCTTTGTCACATTATCAAAAATAAATGTAGGATTGTTCTTATTCTCCTCAATTAAGTTGGAAAGATAGGATGATCGAGCAGCAGTGAGGGCTCTTCGATACGGTACTGTCTTTCCAAGCTAGTCAGAAGACTTCCAGTTTGGTGTAGTCCCATTTCCCTTCCAATTTTCTGGAAGCTTGCTTCAGAGCTCGGTATTTCCTGTATACCAGGGAGCTAGTTTCTTATGACAAATGTTTTTTGTTTTTAGGGGTGTGACTGCATCTAGAGTATTATGCAAGGTTAAATTAAGTTCCTCAGGTGGTTAACCAATTGTTGTACTCTGACGTCCTTGGGTAGGTGGGGGAGTCTGGAAGAGCATCTAGGAATCTTTGGGTTGTCTGAGAATTTATAGCACAGCTTTTGATGGTCCTTGGTTGGGGTCTGAGCAGATTACTTGTTGCGATTGCAAACGTAATAAAATGGTGGTCCGATAGTCCAGGATTATGAGGAAAAACATTAAGATCCACAACATTTATTCCATGGGACAAAACTAGGTCCAGAGTATGACTGTGGCAGTGAGTAGGTCCGGAGACATGTTGGACAAAACCTACTGAGTCGATGATGGCTCTAAAAGCCTTTTGGAGTGGATCTGTGGACTTTTCCATGTGAATATTAAAGTCACCAAAAATGTGAATATTATCTGCCATGACTACAAGGTCCGATAGGAATTCAGGGAACTCGGTGAGGAACGCTGTAAATGGCCCAGGAGGCCTGTAAACAGTAGCTATAAAAAGTGATTGAGTAGGCTGCATAGATTTCATGACTAGAAGCTCAAACGATGAAAACGCAGTCATTTGTTTTTTTGGTCAATTTAACTTTGCTATCGTAACTGTGAGCAACACCTCCGCCTTTGCGGGATGCACGGGGGATATGGTCACTAGTGTAACCAGGATGTGAGGCCTCATTTAACACAGTAAATTCATCAGGCTTAAGCCATGTTTCAGTCAGGCCAATCACATCAAGATTATGATCAGTGATTAGTTAATTGACTAAAACTGCCTTTGAAGTGAGGGATCTAACATTAAGTTGCCCTATTTTGAGATGTGAGATATCACAATCTCTTTCAATAATGGTAGGAATGGAGGAGGTCTTTATCCTAGTGAGATTGCTAAGGTGAACACCGCCATGTTTAGTTTTGCCCAATCTAGATCGAGGCACAGACACAGTCTCAATGGTGATAGCTGAGCTGACGACACTGACTGTGCTAGTGGCAGACTCCACTAATCTGGCAGGCTGGCTAACAGCCTGCTGCCTGGCCTGCACCCTATTTCATTGTGGAGCTAGAGGTGTTAGAGCCCTGTCTATGTTGGTAGATAAGATGAGAGCACCCCTCCAGCTAGGATGGAGTCCGTCACTCCTCAGCAGGCCAGGCTCGGTCCTGTTTGTGGGTGAGTCCCAGAAAGAGGGCCAATTATCTACAAATTCTATCTTTTGGGAGGGGCAGAAAACAGTTTTCAACCAGCGACTTAGTTGTGAGACTCTGCTGTAGAGCTCATCACTCCCCCTAAATGGCAGGGGGCCAGAGACAATTACTCGATGCCGACACATCTTTCTAGCTGATTTACATGTTGAAGCTATGTTGCGCTTGGTGATCTCTGACTGTTTCATCCTAACATTGTTGGTGCCGATGTGGATAACAATATCTCTATACTCTCTACACTTGCCAGTTTTAGCTTTAGCCAGCACCATCTTCAGATTAGCCTTAACGTCGGTAGCCCTGCCCCCTGGTAAACAGTGTATGATCGCTGGATGATTCGTTTTAAGTCTAATACTGCGGGTGATGGAGTCGCCAATGACTAGAGTTTTCAATAAGTCAGAGCTAATGGTGGGAGGCTTCGGCCACTGACCCCTTAACGGGAGGAGGGAAGACCTGACAAGGCTCGGTCTCTGACTTCATAACGGGTGGAGGAGAGACCTGAGAAGGCTCGGTCTCTGACTCCGTAACGGGAGGAGGAGAGACCTGAGAAGGCTTGGTCTCTGACCCAGTAACGGGAGGAGTAGAGATCTGAGAAGGCTCGGTCTCTGACCCAGTAACGGGAGGAGTAGAGATCAGAGAAGGCTCGGCCTCTGACTCCGTAACGGGAGGAGGAGAGATCTGAGAAGGCTCGGTCTCTGACTCCGTAACGGGGGGAGGAGAGACCTGAGAAGGCTTGGTCTCTGACCCAGTAACGGGAGGAGTAGAGATCAGAGAAGGCTCGGCCTCTGACTCCGTAACGGGTGGAGGAGAGATCAGAGAAGGCTCGGCTTCTGACTCCGTAACAGGAGGAGTAGAGACCTGAGAAGGCTTGGCCTCTGACCCCGTAACGGGAGGAGGAGAGACCTGAGAAGGCTCGGTCTCTGACTCCAAATCGTTGCTTAATGGGCGAATGAGAGACACCTACAGAATTTCCCCCCAGTAGCCATGAGAAAGTTGTCCGGCTGCGGGGACCGTGCGAGGGGATTAATACTAACGTTACTATCTGTACTTACTGGTGGCACAGACTGCAATTAGAAGGCATCATGTTAATGTAACTACTGAGCTTCGGCTGTTGGAGGTCCTGACAGGGTGAAAAAGTTGAGCGAGGAAAAAACGAAGAGGTTGGTAAATGTGTGAAATACAGACTTTTGATTAAATGGTTACTAAAAATAAAATAAAAATAAGTTTGGCAGGTAGCCAAGTAGCAACAAACAGCATTGAGACAAGTCCCCCTCCTATGGGACTCCCAATCACGGCCAGAATCGAACCAGGGTCTGTAGTGACACCTCTAGCACTGAGATGTAGTGTCTTAGATCACTGCGCCACTTGGGAGCCCAAATACAACAGGTTAGGGTTAGGGTTTAGGGTTAGGAGGGAGGGTCATTATCCACACCCAGAGCAATCATACAGAGCTCTACAGCATTATCCACACCCAGAGTAATCATAATATACAGAGCTCTACAGCATTATCCACACCCAGAGTAATCATAATATACAGAGCTCTATGGCAAAACCACACCCGGGTGGTCCTGTAGCTCAGTTGGTAGAGCATGGTGCTTGTAACGCCAGGGTAGTGGGTTCAATCCCCGGGACCACCCATACGTAGAATGTATGCACACATGACTGTAAGTCGCTTTGGATAAAAGCGTCTGCTAAATGGCATATATTATTATTATTATTATTATTATTATTAGTATTATATATTATATTATTATTATTATTATTATAATAATATTATTATAATATTATTATTATTATTATTATTATATTATTATATTATTATATTATTATATTATTATAATATTATTATTATTATATTATTATTATATTATTATATTATTATATTATTATATTATTATAATATTATTATTATTATTATTATTCTTATATTATTATATTATTATATTATTATATTATTATTATTATATTATTATTATCATTATTATTATTATTATATTATTATTATTATATTATTATTATATTATTATTATTATTATTATTAGTATTATATATTATATTATTATTATTATTATTATTATTATTATATTATTATATTATTATATTATTATATTATTATATTATTATTATTATATTATTATTATTATATTATTATTATATTATTATTATTATTATTATTGACCCAGTCCACATTTGTTGTGTTAAAGCCTGAATTTTAAATGGATGGCATTGAGATTGTTTCTCACCGATCTATACCCAATACCCAATAATGACAATTTTAGCAAATGTATTGCAAATATATATATAGAAATATCTCATTTACATTCACACACCTGAGTGAACACATGTTAGAATGACCTTTGGCAGCGACTACGCCAGAGTCTATCTGGGTAAGTCTCCTAAATGTTAGAATGACCCTTGGCAGCGACTACGCCAGAGTCTTTCTGGGTAAGTCTCCTAAATGTTAGAATGACCCTTGGCAGCGACTACGCCAGAGTCTTTCTGGGTAAGAGTCTCCTAAATGTTAGAATGATCCTTGGCAGCGACTACGCCAGAGTCTATCTGGGTAAGAGTCTCCTAAATGTTAGAATGATCCTTGGCAGCAACTACGCCAGAGTCTATCTGGGTAAGAGTCTCCTAAATGTTAGAATGACCCTTGGCAGCGACTACGCCAAAGTATTTCTGGGTAAGAGTCTCCTAAAAAGTTATCCACATCTGGATGGCACAAATGGCGAGGAGATTTCTCAAAGATATTAGGATGTGTTTACTGTATTTTAAAGTGTTGCTTCTCTCTGTCCCTCTATTACTCTCATCAGAGACAAGCCAGTATTTCATTCACCGCACAGAGTTCCTGTGTCCCAGTACGGATCAGGATCTAACGAAATAGTTGTGGAGAAACTCGATGTACAAACAGAGGAGCCAACAGACCGGGTTAATTCCATGGTGCAGGAAATTGGTATGTCGCTCTGAGAGTCTGTATGGAACCCCGAGGACCTTAAAAATAAATGTATCAAAAAAGGGACTTCTTCTACAGAAGTACCAGTCACTAGAGATGACTGCATTTAACTAGTCTCTTCTACAGAAGTACCATTCACTAGAGATGACTGCCTTTAACTAGTCTCTTCTACAGAAGTACCAGTCACTAGAGATGACTGCCTTTAACTAGTCTCTTCTACAGAAGTACCAGTCACTAGAGATGACTGCCTTTAACTAGTCTCTTCTACAGAAGTACCAGTCACTAGAGATGACTGCCTTTAACTAGTCTCTTCTACAGAAGTACCAGTCACTAGAGATGACTGCCTTTAACTAGTCTCTTCTACAGAAGTACCAGTCACTAGAGATGACTGCCTTTAACTAGTCTCTTCTACAGAAGTACCAGTCACTAGAGATGACTGCCTTTAACTAGTCTCTTCTACAGAAGTACCAGTCACTAGAGATGACTGCCTTTAACTAGTCTCTTCTACAGAAGTACCAGTCACTAGAGATGACTGCCTTTAACTAGTCTCTTCTACAGAAGTACCAGTCACTAGAGATGACTGCCTTTAACTAGTCTCTTCTACAGAAGTACCAGTCACTAGAGATGACTGCCTTTAACTAGTCTATTATCAAGCTCTGTCAGGTTGGATGGGGAGCGTCACTGCACAGCTATTTTCAGGTCTCTCCAGAGATGTTCGATAAGGTTCAAGTCCGGGCTTCGGCTGGGCCACTCAAGGACATTCAGAGACTTGTCCCAAAGCCACTCCTGCGTTATCTTGGCTGTGTGCTTAGGGTCATTGTCCCGTGCTCCGTTCATCTTTCCCTCGATCCTAACTAGTCTCCCAGTCCCTGCTGCTGAAAAACATCCCCACAGCGTGATGCTGCCACCACCATGCTTCACTGTAGGGATGGTGCCAGGTTTCCTCCAGATGTGACGCTTGGCGTTCAGGCCAGAGTTCAATCGTGGTTTCATCATACCACAGAATCTTGTTTCTTCAGGTGCCTTTTGGCAAACTCCAAGCAGGCTGTCATGTGCCTTTTACTGAGGAGTGGCTTCCGTCTGGCCACTCTATCATAAAGGCCTGATTGATGGAGCGCTGCAGAGATGGTTGTCCTTCCTGAAGATTCTCCCATCTCCACAGAGGAACTCTGGAGCTCTGTCAGCGTGACCATGGGGTTCTTGGTCTCCTCCCTGACCAAGGCCCTTTCCCCTGATTGGTCAGTTTGGCCGGGTGGCCAGCTTGGTGGTTCCAAATGTCTTCCATTTAAGAATGATGGAGGCCACTGTGTTCTTGGAGACCTTCAATGCTGCAGAAATGTTTTGGTGCTCTTCCCCAGATCTCTGTGCCTCGACACAATCCTGTCTCGGCTCTAAAGTCTGACAGATCCTCCTGTCTCCTCCCTTCAATGCTGCAGAATGATGGAGGCCACTGTGTTCTTGGGGACCTTCAATGCTGCAGACATTTTGTTGGTACCCTTCCCCATATCTGTGCCTCAACACAATCCTGTCTCGGAGCTCTACGGACAATTCCTTTGACCTCATGGTTTGTATAGACAGGTGTGTGCCTTTCCAAATCATGTCCAATCAATTGAATTGATCGAAGATAGACTCCAATCAAGTTGTAGATGTAAACAGGATGCATCTGAGCTTAATTTCATAGTCTCGTAGCAAAGGGTCTGAATCGTTATGTATTTAAGTGTTTTTAATTTGAATAGATTTGCTCAAATTTCAAAAAATGTTTTTTCACTTTGTCATTATGGGGTATTGTGATGTCATAATGGGGTATTGTGATGTCATTATGGGGTATTGTGATGTCATTATGGGGTGTTGTGATGTCATTATGGGGTATTGTGATGTCATTATGGGGTATTGTGTGTAGTTTGCTGACGAAATTGTTATATTTAATCCATTTTGGAATGATGCTGAAACGTTACAAAATGTGGGAAAAGTCAAGGGGTCTGAATACTTTCTTGAAGGCACTCGGCGTACGACACACACACACACACACACACACACACACACACACACACACACACACACACACACACACACACACGTAACAGTCACCTCTTTGTTCTAAGATAAAAGGGAAGTTCGTTGCCAGTCGCCCTGAAGAGCAGAGCTTCATCTTCATCTCCTTCAGAATCAGATCTGCTCTTGTTTTAACACCAAGATCCTATGACAAGACATCAAGACATGTCACCTTCCCCCCTCAACATCCACCCCTTAAAAACTAGAATCACTCCATTTCTCTCAGGCCGTGTTCCAAGTACACCTTGATCCTTCCATAGTGCACTACGTTTGACCGGAGGCATAGGCCTATATAGGGAATAGGGGGCCATTTGTGGCACACTCCATCTCTCTGAGTTTTAAATCAGACACTTTCAGGTGGAGTGCAGTCAGCTCCATTTGGTTTTTCAGACTAGATAATTGGCTTCCATCAAAGTGGGGTATTTCAGGAGGTCTCAGTGAAAACGGTGTCCTAATTAAGAACGAACGGCAATACCGGGGAGCTGGAACAGTGTATCAGGAATGCAAGCTGTCATCCTCAGGAATGATCACCGGCCACCGGAATCATCTTTAATTGCCTCCGTTTTGGTAGCAATGCCACCGTCATTTACTCTCCTCCTCCTCCCCTCCTCTCTTACCTTCCCTCCTCCTCCCCTCCTCTCTTACCTTCCCTCCTCCTCCCCTCCTCTCTTACCTTCCCTCCTCCTCCCTCCTCTCTTACCTTCCCTCCTCCTCCCCTCCTCTTACCTTCCCTCCTCCTCCCTCCTCTCTTACCTTCCCTTGTTCCATCCCTCCTCCTCCTCCTCCTCCTCCTCCTCCCCTCCCCTCTTACCTTCCCTCCTCCTCCCCTCCTCTCTTATCTTCCCTCCTCCTCCCCTCCTCTCTTATCTTCCCTTGTTCCATCCCTCCTCCTCCTCCTCCTCCCCTCCTCTCTTACCTTCCCTTGTTCCTTCCCTCCTCCTCCCCTCCACCTCTCTTACCTTCCCTCCTCCTCCTCCCCTCCTCTCTTACCTTCCCTCCTCCTCCCCTCCTCTCTTACCTTCCCTCCTCCTCCCCTCCTCTCTTACCTTCCCTTGTTCCATCCCTCCTCCTCCTCTCTTACTTTCCCTCATTCCATCCCTCCTCCTCCTCTCTTACCTTCCCTCGTTCCATCCCTCCTCCTCCTCTCTTACCTTCCCTCGTTCCATCCCTCCTCCTCTCTTACCTTCCCTCCTCCTCTCTTACCTTCCCTCCTCCTCCTCTCTTACCTTCCCTCGTTCCTTCCCTCCTCCTCTCTTACCTTCCCTCCTCTTCCTCTCTTTACCTTTCCTCGTTCCATCACTCCTCCTCTCTTACCATCCCTCCTCCTCCTCTCTTACCTTCACTCGTTCCTTCCCTCCTCCTCTCTTACCTTCCCTCCTCCTCCTCTCTTACCTTCCCTCCTCCTCCTCTCTTAACTTCCCTCGTTCCATCCCCCTCTCCTCCTCTCTTACCGTCCCTCGATCCTTCCCTCTTCCTCTCTTACCTTCCCTCCTCCTCCTCTCTTTACCTTCCCTCATTCCTTCCCTCCTCCTCCTCTCTTACCTTCCCTCGTTCCTTCCCTCCTCCTCTCTTACCTTCCCTCCTCCTCTCTTACCTTCACTCGTTCCTTCCCTCCTCCTCTCTTACCTTCCCTCCTCCTCCTCTCTTACCTTCCCTCCTCCTCCTCTCTTTACCTTCACTCGTTCCATCACTCCTCCTCTCTTACCTTCCCTCCTCCTCCTCTCTTACCTTCACTCGTTCCTTCCCTCCTCCTCTCTTACCTTTCCTCCTCTCTTTACCTTCACTCGTTCCTTCCCTCCTCCTCTCTTACCGTCCCTCCTCTCCTCTTCTCTCTCATGTATTTGTTTCCTCCCTCCTCCCCCTCCCCTCCTCTCTTTAGTTCTCCCCCTCTTTCATTTGCTCCCAACCGAGACTTATCCTCTCTATTTCTCTTTATGCACGAACACACACACACACACACACACACACACACACACACACACACACACACACACACACACACACACACACACACACACACACACACACACACACACACACACACACACACACACACACACACACACACACACACACACACACGCGTGCACCAGGGCTAAATCGACTATAACCCCTGAGCTAACCCAATTTGCTTTTCGACTTAATAGTGCTTTTAAAGCCATATCTGATTCTTCACAAGCATCAAGTGCCTCCAGCTGTTGCTGTTGACTCCAATTGGTATCTCTCCTTTTCTTCATCCTCCCTTTCTGGTTCTCTCTTCGTCCCTCCCCTCTCCAATTCTCTGGTCCTCTCTTCATCCTCCCTTTCTGGTTCTCTCTTCGTCCCTCCCCTCTCTAATTCTCTGGTCCTCTCTTCATCCCTCCCCTCTCTAATTCTCTGGTCATCTCTTCAACCCTCCCCTCTCTAATTCTCTGGTCATCTCTTCAACCCTCCCCTCTCTAATTCTCTGGTCATCTCTTCAACCCTCCCCTCTCTAATTCTCTGGTCATCTCTTCAACCCTCCCCTCTCTAATTCTCTGGTCATCTCTTCAACCCTCCCCTCTCTAATTCTCTGGTCATCTCTTCAACCCTCCCCTCTCTAATTCTCTGGTCATCTCTTCAACCCTCCCCTCTCTAATTCTCTGGTCATCTCTTCAACCCTCCCCTCTCTAATTCTCTGGTCCTCTCTTCATCCTCTCTTTTCTCTTGTCCTCTCTTCATCCCTCCCCACTCTAATTCTCTGGTCCTCTCTTCGTCCCTCCCCTCTCTAATTCGCTGGTCCTCTCTTCATCCCTCCCCTCTCTAAGTCTCTGGTCCTCTCTTCGTCCCTCCCCTCTCTAAGTCTCTGGTCCTCTCTTCATCCTCTCTAATTCTCTGGTCCTCTCTTCATCCCTCCCCT
>NC_060180.1:77487417-77489917 GCF_021184085.1 Oncorhynchus gorbuscha | reverse complement strand
GAGGGACAGATGGAGAGAGAGAGGGAGAGAGAGAGGCAGAGGGAGACAGGGAGGCAGAGAGAGAAGAGAGAGAGAGAGAGAGAGAAAGAGAGGCAGAGGGAGAGAGAGAGAGGGAGAGAGAGAGAGAGAGAGAGAGAGAGAGAGGGAGAGAGAAAGAGAGGCAGAGAGAGAGAGAGAGAGAGAGAGAGGGACAGATGGAGAGAGAGAGAGAGAGAGAGAGGGACAGATGGAGAGAGAGAGGGAGAGAGAGAGGCAGAGGGAGACAGGGAGGCAGAGAGAGAAGAGAGGGAGAGAGAGAGAGGGAGAGAGAGAGAGAGAGGCAGAGGGAGACAGAGAGAGAAGAGAGAGAGGGAGAGAGAGAGGCAGAGGGAGACAGGGAGGCAGAGAGAGAAGAGAGAGAGAGAGGGAGAGAGAAAGAGAGGCAGAGGGAGAGAGAGAGAGGGAGAGGCAGAGAGAGAGAGGCAGAGGGAGAGAGAGGCAGAGAAAGAGAGGGAGAGGCAGAGGGAGAGAGAGGCAGAGAAAGAGAGGGAGAGAGAGAGAGGGAGAGGCAGAGAGAGGGAGAGGCAGAGAGAGGGGCAGAGGGAGAGAGAGGCAGAGGGAGAGGCAGAGAGAGAGAGAGGCAGAGGGAGAGAGAGGCAGAGGGAGAGAGAGGCAGAGAGAGAGAGAGAGAGAGAGAGAGAGAGAGAGGCAGAGAGAGAGGGAGGCAGAGGGAGAGAGAGGCAGAGAGAGAGAGAGGCAGAGGGAGAGAGAGGCAGAGGCAGAGGGAGAGGCAGAGGGAGAGAGAGGCAGAGAGAGACAGGGAGGCAGAGAGAGAAGAGAGAGAGGGAGAGAGAAAGAGAGGCAGAGGGAGAGAGAGAGAGGGAGAGAGAGAGAGAGAGAGAGAGAGAGAGAGAGAGAGAGAGAGAGAGGCAGAGGGAGAGGGAGAGAGAGAGAGAGAGAGGCAGAGAGAGAGAGGCAGAGGGAGAGGCAGAGAGTGGCAGAGGGAGAGAGAGAGGCAGAGGGAGAGAGAGAGGCAGAGGGAGAGGCAGAGAGAGAGGGGCAGAGGGAGAGAGAGAGGCAGAGGCAGAGGGAGAGAGAGAGGCAGAGGGAGAGAGAGAGGCAGAGGGAGAGAGAGAGGCAGAGGGAGAGGCAGAGAGAGAGGGGCAGAGGGAGAGAGAGAGGCAGAGGGAGAGGGAGAGAGGCAGAGGCAGAGGGAGAGAGGCAGAGGGAGAGGCAGAGGCAGAGGCAGAGGGAGAGAGAGGCAGAGGGAGAGAGAGAGGCAGAGGCAGAGGGAGAGGCAGAGAGAGAGAGAGAGAGAGAGGCAGAGGCAGAGGGAGAGGCAGAGAGAGAGAGGCAGGGGGAGAGGCAGAGATAGAGAGGCAGAGGGAGAGAGAGAGACAGAGAGAGAGGCAGAGGGAGAGAGAGAGAGAGAGAGAGAGAGAGAGAGAGAGAGAGAGAGAGAGAGAGAGAGAGAGAGAGAGAGAGAGAGAGAGAGAGAGAGAGAGAGAGAGAGAGAGAGAGAGAGAGAGAGAGAGAGAGATAGATAGATAGATAGATAGATAGATAGATAGATAGATAGATAGATAGATAGATAGATAGAGTAAGGGAGAGAGAGAGGCAGAGGAAGAGAGAGAGAGAGGGTGAGAGTGAGGGAGAGGGAGAGAGAGTTAGAGAAGGAGAGTTAGAGGGAGAGGCAGAGGGAGAGAGAGGCAGAGAGAGAGAGAGGGTGAGAGTGAGGCAGATGGTGAGTCAGAGGGAGAGAGAGAGGGAGAGAGAGAGAGATAGATAGAGAGAGAGAGGCAGAGGAAGAGAGAGAGAGGGTGAGAGTGAGGCAGAGGGAGAGAGAGTTAGAGAAGGAGAGTTAGAGAGAGGGAGAGGGAGAGAGTTAAAGTGGGAGAGAGTTAAAGAGGGAGAGAGTTAGAGAGGGAGAGAGAGAGGCAGAGGGAGAGAGACAGAGGGAGAGAGAGAGAGGCAGAGAGAGGTTGAGAGAGAGAGGCAGAGAGAGGGAGAGAAATATGATGGCTACTGTAGACCTCCACACTTCATCATGACAGCAACAATGTATCTTTGGCACCCAGAGTCGGGAGTGGAGGGGAGGATTGCTGTCTTATTGACTCTTAACCGTTTTGTTCATTTTTTCACGTTCTTAAAACTTGTTAGGGAGTTATATTCCTCTGCTGGTAGCGTGACTACAGCTCAAGCTCATTACCATAACGCACAATGCGCAAAAATATTCCTAAAAATATTTAACCTCCACACATTAACAAGTAAAATAGCTCAAATGAAAGATAAACAAGTTGTTTATCTAGCCAGCAAGTCAGATTTCTAAAATGTTTTATGGCGAAAACATAGCACATATTTATGTCAAACCACCACTGCAGACATAGCTCATTAGCATAGCCAAGTAGGAAAAATATGCAATCAACAAACGCAGGATTAAAAGAAAAATCATTTCACTAACCTTTTGAAATCTTCATCAGATGACAGTAATATAACATGTTACACAGTACATTCATTTTTT
>NC_060180.1:77480113-77487317 GCF_021184085.1 Oncorhynchus gorbuscha | reverse complement strand
TACAGCTCATTATAGTGTTCTGTTAAAGACCTGACTGGGTCCAGAACCTCATGGTATGGCTCGTTATTGTGTTCTGTTAAAGACTGGGTCCAGAACCTCATGGTATGGCTCGTTATAGTGTTCTGTTAAAGACCCTGACTGGTTCCAGAACCTCACGGTACAGCTCATTATAGTGTTCTGTTAACTGGGTCCAGAACCTGATGGTATGGCTCATTATAGTGTTCTGTTAACTGGGTCCAGAACCTCGTGGTATGGCTCATTATAGTGTTCTGTTAAAGACCCTGGCTGGGTCCAGAACCTCATGGTATGGCTCATTATAGTGTTCTGTTAACTGGGTCCAGAACCTCACGGTACGGCTCATTATAGTGTTCTGTTAAAGACCCTGACTGGGTCCAGAATCTCACGGTACAGCTCATTATAGTGTTCTGTTAACTGGGTCCAGAATCTCACGGTACGGCTCATTATAGTGTTCTGTTAAAGACCCTGACTGGGTCCAGAACCTCACGGTACGGCTCATTATAGTGTTCTGTTAACTGGGTCCAGAACCTCATGGTACGGCTCATTATAGTGTTCTGTTAACTGGGTCCAGAACCTCATGGTACGGCTCATTATAGTGTTCTGTTAACTGGGTCCAGAACTTCACGGTACGGCTCGTTATAGTGTTCTGTTAACTGGGGCCAGAACCTCACGGTACGGCTCATTATAGTGTTCTGTTAAAGACCCTGACTGGGTCCAGAACCTCACGGTACGGCTCATTATAGTGTTCTGTTAAAGACCCTGACTGGGTCCAGAACCTCATGGTATGGCTTGTTATTGTGTTCTGTTAACTGGGTCCAGAACTTCACGGTACGGCTCATTATAGTGTTCTGTTAACTGGGTCCAGAACCTCATGGTACGGCTCATTATAGTGTTCTGTTAACTGGGTCCAGAACCTCACGGTATGGGTCATTATAGTGTTCTGTTAACTGGGTCCAGAACCTCACAGTACGGCTCATTATAGTGTTCTGTTAACTGGGTCCAGAACCTCATGGTACGGCTCATTATAGTGTTCTGTTAAAGACCCTGACTGGTTCCAGAACCTCACGGTACGGCTCATTATAGTGTTCTGTTAAAGACCCTGACTGGGTCCAGAACCTCATGGTATGGCTCGTTATTGTGTTCTGTTAACTGGGTCCAGAACCTCATGGTACGGCTCATTATAGTGTTCTGTTAAAGACTGGGTCCAGAACCTCACGGTACGGCTCATTATAGCGTTCTGTTAAAGACCTGACTGGGTCCAGAACCTCATGGTATGGCTCGTTATTGTGTTCTGTTAAAGACTGGGTCCAGAACCTCATGGTATGGCTCATTATAGTGTTCTGTTAAAGACCCTGACTGGGTCCAGAACCTCACGGTACAGCTCGTTATATTGTTCTGTTAAAGACTGGGTCCAGAACCTCATGGTATGGCTCGTTATAGTGTTCTGTTAACTGCGTCCAGAACTTCAGGGTACTGCTCATTATAGTGTTCTGTCAAAGACCCTGACTGGGTCCAGAACCTCATGGTATGGCTCATAATAGCGTTCTGTTAACTGGGTCCAGAACCTCACGGTACGGCTCATTATAGTGTTCTGTTAACTGGGTCCAGAACCTCATGGTATGGCTCATTATAGTGTTCTGTTAAAGACCCTGACTGGGTCCAGAACCTCACGGTACGGCTCGTTATAGTGTTCTGTTAAAGACTGGGTCCAGAACCTCATGGTATGGCTCGTTATAGTGTTCTGTTAACTGGGTCCAGAACCTCATGGTATGGCTCATTATAGTGTTCTGTTAAAGACCCTGACTGGGTCCAGAACCTCACGGTACGGCTCGTTATAGTGTTCTGTTAAAGACTGGGTCCAGAACCTCATGGTACGGCTCATTATAGTGTTCTGTTAACTGGGTCCAGAACCTCATGGTATGGCTCATTATAGTGTTCTGTTAAAGACCCTGACTGGGTCCAGAACCTCACGGTACGGCTCGTTATAGTGTTCTGTTAAAGACTGGGTCCAGAACCTCATGGTACGGCTCATTATAGTGTTCTGTTAACTGTGTCCAGAACCTCATGGTATGGCTCATTATAGTGTTCTGTTAACTGGGTCCAGAACCTCGTGGTATGGCTCATTATAGTGTTCTGTTAAAGACCCTGACTGGGTCCAGAACCTCATGGTATGGCTCATTATAGTGTTCTGTTAACTGGGTCCAGAACCTCACGGTATGGGTCATTATAGTGTTCTGTTAACTGGGTCCAGAACCTCACAGTACGGCTCATTATAGTGTTCTGTTAACTGGGTCCAGAACCTCATGGTACGGCTCATTATAGTGTTCTGTTAAAGACCCTGACTGGTTCCAGAACCTCACGGTACGGCTCATTATAGTGTTCTGTTAAAGACCCTGACTGGGTCCAGAACCTCATGGTATGGCTCGTTATTGTGTTCTGTTAACTGGGTCCAGAACCTCATGGTACGGCTCATTATAGTGTTCTGTTAAAGACTGGGTCCAGAACCTCACGGTACGGCTCATTATAGTGTTCTGTTAACTGGGTCCAGAACCTCATGGTACGGCTCATTATAGTGTTCTGTTAACTGGGTCCAGAACCTCACGGTACGGCTCATTATAGCGTTCTGTTAAAGACCTGACTGGGTCAGAACCTCATGGTATGAAGCTCGTTATTGTGTTCTGTTAAGACTGGGTCAGAACAGTATGGCTATTCATAGTGTTCTGTTAAAGACCTGACTGGGTCCAGAACCTCACGGTACAGCTCGTTATATTGTTCTGTTAAAGACTGGGTCCAGAACCCTCATGGTATGGCTCGTTATAGTGTTCTGTTAACTGCGTCCAGAACTTCAGGGTACTGCTCATTATAGTGTTCTGTCAAAGACCCTGACTGGGTCAGAACCTCATGGTATGGCTCATAATGACGTTCTGTTAACTGGGTCCAGAACACTCACGGTACGGCTCATTATAGTGTTCTGTTAACTGGGTCCAGAACCTCACGGTATGGCTCATTATAGTGTTCTGTTAAAGACCCTGACTGGGTCCAGAAGACCCTGTGTTCTGTTAAAGACTGGGTCCAGAACCTCATGGTATGGCTCGTTATAGTGTTCTGTTGTGGTCAGACCTCATGGTATGGCTCATTATAGTGTTCTGTTAAAGACCCTGACTGGGTCCAGAACCTCACGGTATGGCTCGTTATAGTGTTCTGTTAAAGACTGGGTCCAGAACCTCATGGTACGGCTCATTATAGTGTTCTGTTAACTGGGTCCAGAACTCACGGTACGGCTCATTATAGTGTTCTGTGCTAAAGACTGGGTCAGAACCTCACGGTATGGCTCATTATAGTGTTCTGTTAACTGGGTCCAGAACCTCATGGTATGGCTCATTATAGTGTTCTGTTAACTGGGTCCAGAACCTCGTGGTATGGCTCATTATAGTGTTCTGTTAAAGACCCTGACTGGGTCCAGAATCAATGGCTCATTATAGTGTTCGACTCATATTATAGTGTTCTGTTAAAGACTGGGTCCAGAACCTCACGGTAATGGGTCAATATAGTGTTCTGTTAACTGGGTCCAGAACCTCATGGTACGGCTCATTATAGTGTTCTGTTAACTGGGTCCAGAACCTCATTGTACAGCTCATTATAGTGTTCTGTTAAAGACTGACTAGTTAAAGGTATGGCCCGGACTGGGTCCAGAAACCCTCACGGTACAGCTCAATATAAGTGTTCTGTTAAAGACCCTGACTGGGTCCAGAACCTCACGGCACGGCTCATTATACTGTTCTGTTAAAGACCCTGACTGGGTCCAGAACCTCACCGGTACGGCTCATTATAGTGTTCTGTTAACTGGGTCCAGAACCTCATGGCACTATTATAGTGTTCTGTTAAAGACCTGATGGTATGGCTCTGGGACTGGGTCCAGAACCTCACGGTACGGCTCATTATAGTGTTCTGTTAAAGACCTGACTGGGTCCAGAACCTCATGGTACGGCTCATTATAGTGTTCTGTTAACTGATTGGGTCCAGAACTTCACGGTACGGCTCATTATAGTGTTCTGTTAACTGGGGCCAGAACCTCACGGTACGGCTCTTTATAGTGTTTTGTTAAAGACCTGACTGGGTCCAGAACCTCATGGTACGGCTCATTATAGTGTTCTGGGTTAACTGGGTCCAGAACTTCATGGCACGGCTCGTTATAGGTGTTCTGTTAACTGGGTCAGAACCTCATGGTACGGCTCATTATAGTGTTCTGTTAACTGGTTCCAGAACCTCAATGTACGGGTCATTATTTATAGTGTTCTGTTAACTGGGTCCAGAACCTCATGGTACGGCTCATAGTGTTCTGTTAACTGGGTCCAGAACCTCATGGTACGGCTGGTTATAGTGTTCTGTCAAAGACCCTGACTGGGTCCAGAACCTCACGGTATGGCTTGTTATATTGTTAACTGTCCAGAACTTCACGGTACGGCTGGGTCCCAGAACCTCATGGTACGGCTCATTATAGTGTTCTGTTAATTGGGGCCAGAACCTCACGGTACGGCTCATTATACGTAGTGTTCTGTTCTGTTGAAGACCTGTGTTTCTTCTGTTACTGGGTCCAGAAACCCTCACGGTACGACCATTATATGTTCTGTTAAAGACCCTGACTGGGTCCAGAACCTCACGGTACAGCTCATTGTAGTGTTCTGTTAAAGACTGGGTCCAGAACCTCACGGTATGGCTATTATTGTGTTCTGTTAAAGACTGGGTCCAGAACCTCATGACGGCTCATTATAGTGTTCTGTTAACTGGGTCCAGAACTTCACGGTACGGCTCGTTATAGTGTTCTGTTAAAGAACCTCACCTCATTATAGTGTTCTGTTGAAGACCCTGACTGGGTCCAGAACCTCACGGTATCATTATAGTGTTCTGTTAAAGACCCTGACTGGGTCCAGAATCTCACGGTACAGCTCATTGTAGTGTTCTGTTAACTGGGTCCAGAACCTCATGGTATGGCTCATTATTGTGTTCTGTCAAAGACCCTGACTGGGTCCAGAACCTCACGGTACGGCTCATTATAGTGTTCTGTTAAAGACCCTGACTGGGTCCAGAACCTCACGGTATGGCTCGTTATTGTGTTCTGTTAACTGGGTCCAGAACCTCATGGTATGGCTCGTTATTGTGTTCTGTTAACTGGGTCCAGAACCTCACGGTACGGCTCATTATAGTGTTCTGCTAAAGACCCTGACTGGGTCCAGAACCTCACGGTATGGCTCGATATAGTGTTCTGTTAACTGGGTCCAGAAACCTCACCTCAATATAGTGTTCTGTTAACTGGAACCTCATGGTACGGCTATTATAGTGTTCTGTTAACTGGGTCCAGAACCTCACGGTACGGGTCATTATAGTGTTCTGTTAAAGACTGGGGTCCAGAACCTCACGGTACAGCTTATTATAGTGTTCTGTTAAAGACCCTGACTGGGTCCAGAACCTCACGGTACGGCTCATTATACTGTTCTGTTAAAGACCCTGACTGGGTCCAGAACCTCACGGTACGGCTCATTATAGTGTTCTGTTAACTGGGTCCAGAACCTCATGGTAAGGTTCATTATAGTGTTCTGTTAAAGACCCTGACTGGGTCCAGAAACCTCACGGTACGGCTCATTATAGTGTTCTGTTAAAGACCTGACTGGGTCCAACCTCACAGTACGGCTCATTATAGTGTTCTGTTAAAGACCTGACTGGGTCCAGAACCTCATGGTATCACTCATTATAGTGTTCTGTTAACTGTCCAGAACTTCACGGTACGGCTCGTTATAGTGTTCTGTTAACTGGGGCCAGAACTCACGGTACGGCTCATTATAGTGTTTTGTTAAAAGACCTGACTGGGTCCAGAACCTCATGGTACGACTTCATTATAGTGTTCTGTTAACTGGGTCCAGAACTTCAGTCGGCTCATATAGTGTTCTGTTAACTGGGGCCAGAACCTCACGGTACGGCTCATTATAGTGTTCTGTTAACTGGTTCCAGAACCCTCACGGTACGGGTCATTATTTATAGTGTTCTGTTAACTGGGTCCAGAACCTCATGGTACGGCTCATTATAGTGTTCTGTTAACTGGGTCCAGAATTCATGGCAATGGCTGGTTATGGTGAAAATTCTGTCAAAGACGGACTGGGTCCAGAACTCGTCCGTATGGCTCTATATTGTTCTGTCAAAGACTCCTGGCTGGGTCCAGAACCTCATGGAGTGTCATTATAGTGCTCTGTTAATTAGCCAGAACTCACGGTATCGCTCATTATAGTGTTCTGTTGAAGACCCTGACTGGGTCCAGAACCTCACGGTATCGGCCCTATTGTTTAGTGTTCTGTTAAAGACCCTGACCTGTCTGAAATCCTCACGGTACAGCTCATTGTAGTGTCTCCGGTTAACTGGGTCCAGAACTCACGGGTATGGCTCATTAGTGTTCTGTCAAAAGACCCTGATCACCCAGAACCTCACGGCATGCTCATTATATGTTCTGTTAAAGACCCTGATCTGGGTCCAGAACTCAATGGAATGGCTCTCAAGTATCAATGGTTAACTGTCCAGAACCACATGGCATGGCCTTTCCTTATTGTGTTCTGTTAACTGGGTCCAGAACCTCACGGTACGGCCTGTCATAGTGTTCTGCTAAAGACCCTGACTGGGTCCAGAACCTCACGGTATGGCTCGATATTGTGTTCTGTTAACTGGGTCCAGAACCTCATGGTATGGCTCATTATTGTGTTCTGTTAACTGGGTCCAGATCCTCACGGTACGGCTCATTATAGTGTTCTGTCAAAGACCGTGACTGGGTCCAGAACTTCACGGTACGACTCATTATAGTGTTCTGTTAACTGGGTACAGAACCTCACGGTACGGGTCAATATAGTGTTCTGTTAACTGGGTCCAGAACCTCATGGTACGGCTCATTATAGTGTTCTGTTAACTGGGTCCAGAACCTCATTGTACAGCTTATTATAGTGTTCTGTTAAAGACCCTGACTGGGTCCAGAACCTCACGGTACAGCTCATTATAGTGTTCTGTTAAAGACCCTGACTGGGTCCAGAACCTCACGGTACGGCTCATTATACTGTTCTGTTAAAGACCCTGACTGGGTCCAGAACCTCACGGTACGGCTCATTATAGTGTTCTGTTAACTGGGTCCAGAACCTCATGGTAAGGTTCA
>NC_060180.1:77410554-77480013 GCF_021184085.1 Oncorhynchus gorbuscha | reverse complement strand
ATTTTGGGAGAATGCATGCCCTGACACTTCTGCTTTACATAGAGACAACATTTAAATGGATTTAGAATTGTTAGAGTGTTTTCTATTCGATAATATTTTTTATATGCAAATATTAGCAACTTTTGAAAAAAAATTTATCCTGTTTTATATGGGTACCCAAATCCTCCAGAAGGGGCAGTAAACCGTGGTATCCTGAACAGGTTAACTTATTTTGTACATAGTGTTGCAGCTACCGTCTCTTATGACCGTAAAGACAAGTTGCCCACCGCAAATTGGACGAAGAGTTTTTCTTCAATGTGTCGGATGGGAGGGATACACTACTACAGACACCCGACCAGGCCCAGATCCCCGTCTTTCGCTGAAGAAGGAAACTGAGATTTAGTGGAAGAGGATCAGGTCAACGATCTGCCCTTGCAGGAGACCGGGGTTCAATTCCCCGACGGGGAGGGCATGCAGGAGACCGGGGTTCAATTCCCCGATGGGGAGGGCATGCAGGAGACCGGGGTTCAATTCCCCGACGGGGAGGAATGAGTAGGATGTCCTTGTAAATAGCAATTTGTTACTACATGATTCCATATGTGTTATTTCATAGTTGTGATGTCCTCACTATTATTCTACAATGTAGAAAATAGTAAAAATATAGACGAATCCTGGAATGAGTAGGTGTGTCCAAACTTTTTTACTGGTAATAATTAATTTGTATAATTAATTTGCTTAATATTATGGTGTTTCTATTCCATGAAAACCTAAAAACCCTAATGGGTTTCCATTAGGATGGATCGGAAAATATGGCGCTGTACAACGTGACGCACATAAATTCAGATCATTGTCAGTTTGTAAATTCAGACCGTTTCGCTCTCACGTTGTAGGGTTGATTTGAGCGTTCTGGTCTTACAACGGCAGTCAAGCACCCAAGCTAACGTTGGCTAGCTTGCTAGCTACTTCCAGACACAAATAAGACCACTCTGACCATTTTACTCCAACTAGCAGAGCTGGTTAGGCAGTTTTCGTGTTAACCAGAGCGTTGATGACTGTAACTGTAGTGCTGGAAACAATTTAATTACGCTTTTTTGCCAACGTTTACTGACACCGGCCATATTCAACGGGTGTTGAGCGTAAATTCATTATTCTGCACTCTGGTACTCAGATGTAAGTGCTCTGAAATCGATCTAGAGCGAATTTACGAAAGCACTCAAATGTCCATTGAGAACGCACAATGACAATACCACTTAGCTAAGCTAAGAATGATAGGAATAATCAAGTCAATAAGCGTTGGGTAGTTAGATAGCCTATAGTTAAAATACTGGCAAGTTTGATGTATAACTACCAATGTTAGGTAGATAGCTAACATACCGGTACATACTGCTGTAATGATATGATATGTGGTTCGTAAGGAAGGCGTAGCTCACAAATTGTAACGTAACTTATTTGAAAAGTCTTTATTACATTGAGTAGCATACTACCGTGAGGAAACGCTCTATCGACTGCGGATTGCTTTTGGTGCACCGTCGGACTTCGGGTAAGAAGATTGAGGGTTTGAAACCTGCTCCCTGCTTGTTTCATTTGAAGTCGTGCACAATTATCAGTTTATTATTTGGTTTATAATGCCCATGTAATGTCAGTTAGAGACAGTGGTGCATTGGGACCCAAAAGCATAATCAGTGCTCTAAATCCCCCTTGGTCTTTAAAGCAAAGTTCGTCTGTGATCGGAGGGTTTTTTCACACCTAGCTCGGCTATTAGACTATTCTTTAGTAAAGGTTGAATAGTCTACTGTTTAAGCAAATTAATTACGCAAGTACCGGTAATCAAATACTGTCTGCCACTGTTCCTCTTTGCCTTTCTGTCTTCTACACCTCTCTCCCCACCTTGTCTTCCTGTCTTCTACACCTCTCTCCCCACCTCGTCTTTCTGTCTTCTACACCTCTCTCCCCACCTCGTCTTTCTGTCTTCTACACCTCTCTCCCCACCTCGTCTTTCTGTCTTCTATACCTCTCTCCCCACCTCGTCTTTCTGTCTTCTACACCTCTCTCCCCACCTCGTCTTTCTGTCTTCTACACCTCTTTCCCCACCTCGTCTTTCTGTCTTCTACACCTCTCTCCCCACCTCGTCTTTCTGTCTTCTACACCTCTCTCCCCACCTCGTCTTTCTGTCTTCTACACCCCTCTCCCCACCTCATCTTTCTGTCTTCTATACCTCTCTCCCCACCTCGTCTTTCTGTCTTCTAAACCTCTCTCCCCACCTCGTCTTTCTGTCTTCTACACCTCTCTCCCCACCTCGTCTTTCTGTCTTCTACACCTCTCTCCCCACCTCGTCTTTCTGTCTTCTACACCTCTCTCCCCACCTCGTCTTTCTGTCTTCTACACCCCTCTCCCCACCTCGTCTTTCTGTCTTCTACACCCCTCTCCCCACCTCGTCTTTCTGTCTTCTATACCTCTCTCCCGACCTCGTCTTTCTGTCTTCTACACCTCTCTCCCCACCTCGTCTTTCTGTCTTCTACACCTCTCTCCCCACCTCGTCTTTCTTCCTCGTTTTATAACACACACCATATGTGCATTGAAGTACAGATTAAACTTGTATTTATAATATAATATTACAATTATCATAATTATAATGTATTTACTATGTATTTATAACACCTGGATAATGAACTTCTTTCAATAAAGCATTTCACATTCTCCACGGGGTGAAATTAAGTATCATTGAAAATACTATTTTGTCGTCACGGCTGTTGAAAGGAGAGGATCAAGGAGGATCAAGGAGAAGCTAAAGGCTATGTGCCATAAACAAAGTCAACTTCCCACAAAGACAGGAGGGAAAGGGCTTCCTAAGTATGGTTCTCAATCAGAGATATCGATAGACAGCTGTCCCTGATTGAGAACCATACCAGGCCAAAACATAGAAATACAAAATCATAGATAACAAAACATAGAATGCCACCCTGACCAAACCAAATAGAGACATAAAAAGGCTCTCTAAGGTCAAGGCGTGACACCTGTGTCCTCAGATTAATGCTGATGAAGGGAGTTCAATATGCGTACGTTTTTTTCTGTATATATCAATTACAAATCAGTCTTTACTGACTGAAGACTTTTGGAGGATGGCCTGGTGTCAAGAAGGGCAGGAAAGAAGTCACTTCTCTCAAAGATATTCTGCAAAGGGTACAGGGACTGGACTGCTGAGGACTGGGGTAAAGTCATTTTATCTGATGAATCCCCTTTCTGATTGTTTTGGGCATCCAGAAAAAAGCTTATCCGGAGAAGACAAGGTGAGCGCTACCATCTGTCCTGTGTCATGCCAACAGTAAAGCATCATGAGACCATTCATGTGTGGAGTTGCTTCTCAGCCAAGGGAGTGGGCTCACTCACTCACAGCCATGAATAAAGAATGGTACCAACACATTGAGGAGTACACCACATCAGTCAATGGCTTTATCAATAAATGCATCGAGCAGGTCGTCCCCAAAGTGACTACGTACATAACCCAACCAGAAGCAATGGATTACAGGCAACATTCACACTGAGCTAAAGGCTAGAGCTGCCTCTTTCAAGGAGCGGGACTCTAACAAGAAATCCAGCTCTGCCCCCCGACGACCCATCAAACAGGCAAAGCATCAATACAGGACAAAGATCGAATCGTAGTACACCAGCTCCGACGCTCGTTGCATTATTATTATGATTATATATTATTTTCATCATTATTATTATTATCATTATTATTTTTCATATTATCATTATTATAATTATTATCATTATTATTATTATTATCATTATTATTATTATTATCATTATTATTATCATTATAATTATCATTATTATTATCATTATAATTATTATCATTATTATTATCATAATAATTATTATCATTATTATTATCATTATAATTATCATTATTATTATTATTATCATTATTATTATCATTATTATTATCATTATAATTATTATCATTATTATTATCATTATTATTATCATTATTATTATCATTATAATTATTATCATTATTATTATCATTATAATTATCATTATTATTATCATTATAATTATTATCATTATTATTATCATTATAATTATTATCATTATTATTATCATTATAATTATCATTATTATTATTATTATCATTATTATCATTATTATTATTATCATTATTATTATTATTATCATTATTATTATTATCATTATAATTATCATTATTATTATCATTATCATTATTATCATTATTATTATCATTATAATTATCATTATTATTATCATCATTATTATTATCATTATTATTATCATTATAATTATTATTATCATTATTATTATTATTATCATTAGAATTATGATTATCATTAGAATTATTATCATTATTATTATCATTATAATTAGTATCATTATTATTATCATTATAATTATTATTATCATTATTATTATTACCATTAAAATTATTATTATCATTATTATTATTACTATCATCATTGTTCATAGTCTTATTATCATTTATATCATTATTATTATCATCATTTATTAGTATCATTATTCATATTATCATTATCAATATTCACATTATCATTATTCATATTATCATTATCAATATTCACATTATCATTATTCATATTATCATTATCAATATTCACATTATCATTATTCATTTATCATTATCAATATTTATCACATTATCATTATTCATATGATTATTATCAATATTCACATTATCATTATTCATATTATCATTATCAATATTCACATTATCATTATTCATATTATCATTATCAATATTCACATTATCATTATTCATATTATCATTATCAATATTCACATTATCATTATTCATATTATCATTATCAATATTCACATTATCATTATTCATATTATCATTATCAATATTCACATTATCATTATTCATATTATCATTATCAATATTCACATTATCATTATTCATATTATCATTATCAATATTCACATTAGCATTATTCATATTATCATTATCAATATTCACATTATCATTATTCATATTATCATTATCAATATTCACATTATCATTATTCATATTATCATTATCAATATTCACATTATCATTATTCATATTATCATTATCAATATTCACATTATCAATATTCACATTATCATTATCATTTATTATTATTCATATTATTATCATTGTTTATATTATCATTATTACATGTTTATATTATCATTATTATATTAAGATGCACTGCCATAGCCTCACTCCTCTCCCCCTTCCTACCCCTGTCTACTGAAATGACACAATCTCCTTCTCCTGCCTCTGAAAATGCTCCTCCTCTCTCCTCCTCTAGCCTCTGAAAATGCACTGCCATAGCTGTGCGTTGGTGACCAGCTCCGGTCACCTGATAGGTGGTGGTCGCGGCGAGGAGATCGACCGGGCGGAGTGTGTGATCCGTATGAACGACGCCCCCACGGCGCGGGGCTATGGTGGAGACGTTGGGCGCCGCACCTCGCTACGTGTCATCGCTCACTCCAGCATGCAGAGGGTCCTACGGAGCCGTCACGAACTGCTCAACGCATCCCAGGTTAGATGCTACATGCTATAAGAGATAAATACATCCCAGGTTAGATGCTACATGCTATAAGAGATAAATACATCCCAGGTTAGTGTTATGCAGGTGAGTGAGGACCCAAAAGCGACTTAACAGAAACTGAGTTTATTAAAGTCCAAACAGAGATAACATAATCCTCAATCCTTTACAGGAAATGTCCAAACGGGGAAAACATAAATCCTCTAGTTGTTGTGAGGAATTGCAGGATAAGCGGCAACAGACTGCAGGTCCCTTCGGGTAGGCGCGGGCCGTAGCGGACAGAGACACCTGCTCACACGCAGCATCTGATGATAAGGCAAAACACGACAGGACGGAACAAGGACACAGCATACAGCAAACAAGAATCCGACAAGGACAGAGGCAGAAACCGAGAGAGAAATAGAGACCTAATCAGAGGGCAAAATAGGGGACAGGTGTGAGAGAGTAAACGAGGTCGTTAGGAGAATGAGGAACAGCTGGGAGCAGGAACGGAACGATAGAGAGAGAGAGGGAAACCTAATAAGACCAGCAGGGGGAAACGAATAGAAGAGAAAGCACAGGGACAAGACATGACAATATATGACAATACATGACAGTTAGATGCTATAAGAGATGAATACATCCCAGGTTAGATGCTATAAGAGATAAATACATCCCAGGTTAGATGCTATAAGAGATAAATACATCCCAGGTTAGATGCTATAAGAGATAAATACATCCCAGGTTAGATGCTACATGCTATAAGAGATAAATACATCCCAGGTTAGATTCTACATGCTATAAGAGATGAATACATCCCAGGTTAGATGCTACATGCTATAAGAGATAAATACATCCCAGGTTAGATGCTACATGCTATAAGAGATAAATACATCCCAGGTTAGATGCTACATGCTAAATACATCCCAGGTTAGATGCTAAAATAATCCCAGAGATAAATACATCCCAGGTTAGATGCTACATGCTATAAGAGATAAATACATCCCAGCTACATGCTATAAGAGATAAATACTATAAGAGATAAATACATCCCAGGTTAGATGCTACATGCTATAAGAGATAAATACATCCCAGGTTAGATGCTACATGCTATAAGAGATAAATACATCCCAGGTTAGATGCTATAAGAGATAAATACATCCCAGGTTAGATGCTACATGCTATAAGAGATAAATACATCCCAGGTTAGATGCTATAAGAGATAAATACATCCCAGGTTAGATGCTACATGCTATAAGAGATAAATACATCCCAGGTTAGATGCTACATGCTATAAGAGATAAATACATCCCAGGTTAGATGCTACATGCTATAAGAGATAAATACATCCCAGGTTAGATGCTACATGCTATAAGAGATAAATACATCCCAGGTTAGATGCTACATGCTATAAGAGATAAATACATCCCAGGTTAGATGCTACATGCTATAAGAGATAAATATACTGCATATGCTTTAAAAAAAACTTACAGTAATGAGTGCATACATTTTAGTATAGGTGACCCCAGAGGGAATCAAACACAGTGTTTATCAGTAGTAACATTACATTCTCCTCCCTCCAGGACACAGTGTTTATCAGTAGTAACATTACATTCTCCTCCCTCCAGGACACAGTGTTTATCAGTAGTAACATTACATTCTCCTCCCTCCAGGACACAGTGTTTATCAGTAGTAACATTACATTCTCCTCCCTCCAGGACACAGTGTTTATCAGTAGTAACATTACATTCTCCTCCCTCCAGGACACAGTGTTTATCAGTAGTAACATTACATTCTCCTCCCTCCAGGACACAGTGTTTATCAGTAGTAACATTACATTCTCCTCCCTCCAGGACACAGTGTTTATCAGTAGTAACATTACATTCTCCTCCCTCCAGGACACAGTGTTTATCAGTAGTAACATTACATTCTCCTCCCTCCAGGACACAGTGTTTATCAGTAGTAACATTACATTCTCCTCCCTCCAGGACACAGTGTTTATCTTCTGGGGGCCCAGTAATTACATGAGGCGGGATGGGAAGGGTCTGGTCTACAACAACCTGAGGTTGATGAACCAGGTGCTGCCCAAACTAAAGGTCTACATGATCTCCTGGCAGAAGATGTTGCAGTCTGACGAACTCTTCAAGAGGGAGACGGGCAAGGACAGGTCAGTTAAACCTACATGCTAGAGTGCTGTAGTTGGAAAAGTGAGTTGAGCTAAGTTAATCTACACTACTTTACTGTAGACGGGCACTAACACTGGTTTGTCCGATGCCAATGACATGCCATTCATTTTTGTCCAATACAGGGGGGTATTCCCTTACACTCCTGATCCTACCAATTCAAGACTAATATATTTATAGCTCAAAAACATGTGAGCAGGCTCGTTAGACTACTTTATTGTAGATCAAAGACATGTGAGCAGGCTAGCTAGACTACTTTATTGTAGATCAAAGACATGTGAGCAGGCTTGCTAGACTACTTTATTGTAGATCAAAGACATGTGAGCAGGCTGGTGTTGTGACTTTACTTTCATTAATCTGGTGACTGTTATTTATTTAATCAATTAACTATGATGTAACAATTAACTCATTAGGAATTTGGGGCACCACAGAAGAGTTTGATTAAAGAGTTACCATCTCCCGAATTCACTTCCTAGAGACCCCTTCCTGCTCCAATCTCGTTAACGGGATTTATTTGACAACAGCCAGTGAAATTGCAGTGCGACAAATCCAAAAACAGAAATACTCACAATAAGAATTCATAAAACATACGAGTGTTACATCCAGCTGCCGTGTCAGATTTCAAAAAGGCTTTACGGTGAAAGCAAACCATGCGATTATCTGAGGACAGCGCCCCGCATATATAAATGCATGACAAACATATTTCAACCTGGCAGGTGCAACACATTGAAAATAGCGGTAAGTTGAAAACAAACATTTTTGGGATAGTTTGTCCTCAGGGTTTCGCCTGACATATCAGTTCTGTTATACTCACAGACATAGAAAACACTCTAAAGTTTCTAAAATTATCTAAATCTACCAATTATATGCATATCCTAGCTTCTGGGCCTGAGTAACAGGCAGTTTACTTTGGGCACGTCAGTCATCCAAATACTGCCCCCTATCCCGAAGAAGTTTTAAACTCTATAAGGTATCTATTACATCTCCTGAATTACACTCTATTAGGTATCTATTACATCTCCTGAATTACTCTCTATAAGGTATCTATTACATCTCCTGAATTACTCTATAAGGTATCTATTAGGTATCTATTACATCTCCTGAATTAAACTCTATAAGGTATCTATTACATCTCCTGAATTACACTCTATAAGGTACCTATTACATCTACTGAATTACTCTATAAAGTATCTATTACATTGATAAACAATCTTATTAATCATTGCCTCTTATCACATCATCCTTCCGAACAGTCGTAACCTCATGCATCTGCAAAAACCCCAGCCGTACTCATGATTACTGCACCGATTGGTTTAATTATTTATTTACTAGCTAACTAAAATGAGAAAACAGGATAACATACACACTTAATACACGAGAAGAAATGTCCCTAATGGACTGACAAAATATGGCAGCTTAAACACAACAAATGAAGAGGGTTGGGGAGGAGAGATAAGAAAGGATACTTATCGTTTATACATTCTAGGACTGTCCTCACATTTGTGAGCGGACCAAGTAATTGGGCGTCACTCTAAAGCGGAAAGGTGGAATAAACAAGTCAGGAGTAGGTTTTCTTGATTGAACACAGTTCTCTATTGAGGGCATTTGGTCAACACAAAAACTCCAACATAGTCAATGAAAATCTTCCAAGGAAAAACATACATCTTCTTCTCCAGATGAAACAGGAACACAATAGGCTTATCTTTAAGCTACAACAAAAAGTCACGGGATTGTCACCGTCTTAGTGGTTCTTCCTGGATAACTCCTCTGTCTCGGTGGCCATTCTTAGTGGTTCTTCCTGGATAGCTCCTCTGTCTCGGTGGCCATTCTTAGTGGTTCTTCCTGGATAACTCCTCTGTCTCGGTGGCCATTCTTAGTGGTTCTTCCTGGATAGCTCCTCTGTCTCTGTGGCCATTCTTAGTGGTTCTTCCTGGATAACTCCTCTGTCTCGGTGGCCATTCTTAGTGGTTCTTCCTGGATAACTCCTCTGTCTCGGTGGCCATTCTTAGTGGTTCTTCCTGGATAGCTCCTCTGTCTCGGTGGCCATTCTTAGTGGTTCTTCCTGGATAGCTCCTCTGTCTCGGTGGCCATTCTTAGTGGTTCTTCCTGGATTCCTATTGACATGTGGAATAGATTCCTATTGACATGGGGAATGGATTCCTATTGACATGTGGAATGGATTCCTATTGACATGTGGAATGGATTCCTATTGACATGTGGAATAGATTCCTATTGACATGGGGAATGGATTCCTATTGACATGTGGAATAGATTCCTATTGACATGGGGAATGGATTCCTATTGACATGTGGAATGGATTCCTATTGACATGGGGAATAGATTCCTATTGACATGGGGAATGGATTCCTATTGACATGTGGAATGGATTCCTATTGACATGTAGAATGGATTCCTATTGACATGTGGAATGGATTCCTATTGACATGTGGAATAGATTCCTATTGACATGTGGAATGGATTCCTATTGACATGTGGAATAGATTCCTATTGACATGTGGAATGGATTCCTATTAACATGTGGAATGGATTCCTATTGACATGTGGAATGGATTCCTATTGACATGTGGAATAGATTCCTATTGACATGTGGAATAGATTCCTATTGACATGGGGAATGGATTCCTATTGACATGTGGAATGGATTCCTATTGACATGTAGAATGGATTCCTATTGACATGTGGAATGGATTCCTATTGACATGTGGAATAGATTCCTATTGACATGTGGAATGGATTCCTATTGACATGTGGAATAGATTCCTATTGACATGTGGAATGGATTCCTATTAACATGTGGAATGGATTCCTATTGACATGTGGAATGGATTCCTATTGACATGTGGAATAGATTCCTATTGACATGTGGAATGGATTCCTATTGACATGTGGAATGGATTCCTATTGACATGTGGAATGGATTCCTATTGACATGTGGAATGGATTCCTATTGACATGTGGAATGGTTTCCTATTGACATGTGGAATAGATTCCTATTGACAAGTGGAATAGATTCCTATTGAAATGTGGAATATATTCCTATTGACAAGTGGAATAGATTCCTATTGACAAGTGGAATAGATTCCTATTGACAAGTGGAATAGATTCCTATTGACATGAAGCTGCGAAATCATTATTATTTATTTGCCCATTTTAATACATCTTTATTGTACCCATATAGACTGGTATATATATATACTGATATATAGACTGATATATATATATATACTGATATATAGACTGATATATATAGACTGATATATATAGACTGATATATATACTGATATATATATACTGATATATAGACTGATATATATAGACTGATATATATAGACTGATATATATACTGATATATATATACTGATATATAGACTGATATATATAGACTGATATATATACTGTTATATATATATACTGATATATAGACTGATATATATACTGATATATAGACTGATATATGGACTGATATATATAGACTGATATATATACTGATATATAGACTGATATATATAGACTGATATATATACTGTTATATATATATACTGATATATAGACTGATATATATAGACTGATATATATACTGATATATAGACTGATATATAGACTGATATATATATACTGATATATAGACTGATATATATATACTGATATATAGACTGATATATAGACTGATATATATATACTGATATATAGACTGATATATATACTGTTATATATATATACTGATATATAGACTGATATATATAGACTGATATATATACTGATATATATATACTGATATATATACTGATATATAGACTGATATATGGACTGATATATATATACTGATATATAGACTGATATATAGACTGATATATATATACTGATATATATATATATACTGATGGACATGGTAGTTACTGATCACTTTTAAAACAGTTGATCAGATATCTTATCTCACCTATTTCCACCTCTCCCCTCCCTCTCTTTGCTCCCCCTCTCTCCCAGTCCCTCCCTCCCCCTCCCTCTCTTCTCTCTCTCTCCCCCTCCCTCTCTCCCCCTCTCTCCCCCCTCCCTTCTCTCTCCCCCTCCCTTCTCTCTCCCCCCCCCCCCGCATCCCTCCCTCTCCCCTCCTTCTCCCCTCTTCTCTCTCCCTCCCTCCCTATATCTCCCCTCCCTTCTCTCTCCCTCCCTCCCTATCTCTCCCCCCATCGCTCTCTTCTCCCTCCCATCTCTCTCCCTCCCATCTCCCTCCCTCTCTCTCTCCCTCCCTTCCTCCCCCTTATCTCCCTCCCATCTCTCTCCCTCCCTCCCCCCCATTATCTCCCTCCCCCTATCTCTCCCTCCCCCTTATCTCCCTCTCTCTCTCTCTCCCTCCCTTATCTCCCTCCCCCTATCTCTCCCTCCCTCCCCCTTATCTCCCTCCCTCCCCCTCCTCCAGGCGTATCTCCAACTCGTGGTTGAGTACTGGTTGGTTCACTATGACCATCGCTCTGGAGCTGTGTGACCGGATCAATGTCTATGGCATGGTGGCTCCAGACCACTGCAGGTGAGAACTGATCTCTCTCTGTCTCCAGACCACTGCAGGTGAGAACTGATCTCTCTCTGTCTCCAGACCACTGCAGGTGAGAACTGATCTCTCTCTGTCTCTCTCTCTGTCTCCAGACCACTGCAGGTGAGAACTGATCTCTCTCTCTCTCTCTCTCTCTCTCTCTCTCTCTCTCTCTCTCTCTCTCTCTCTCTCTCTCTCTCTCTCTCTCTCTCTCGCTCGCTCGCTCGCTCGCTCTCTCGCTCTCTCTCTCTGTCTCTCTCTCTCTGTCTCTCTCATTCTCTCCCTTTCTCCGTCTCCCAGTCTCCGTCTCTCTGATATCTTTGTCAAATAATCTCTTCTGTTATCCTGTCCCCCTCTCAGAGAGCCCCAGCCCCCATCTGTCCCCTACCACTACTACGAGCCCCTCGGTCCAGAGGAGTGTGCCATGTACATCAGCCACGAGCGAGGCCGCAGGGGCAGCCATCACCGCTTTATCACGGAGAAGAGGGTCTTCGCCAGCTGGGCTCGGACCTTCAACATCCACTTCTACCAGCCTGACTGGGAACCCCCGCCGCTGGCCCCCGCTAACCGCACGCCGCTGGCCCCCGCTAACCGCACGCAGGGGGAGACGGTCTCGGTCAGCATACGTGACTGGCGACCAGAAATGGAAGTTGGATGGTGACAGTGAATGCTGGGCATCTGTGGAAAAGCTGTAACTCAAACGGGACTGAGGACTGAGCTGGAGATGGTGATGGACAAGACCACATGAGACGGTCCAAAGTCTTCTGACCACAACTGAATGGGCCATACAGTAGGATACTGACTGCACATGGTCCTTCACTGAGGATCGACCGTCCTCCTCTAGCTATCTGTCATGGACAACTGTAGAATAATGACTGCAAAACGTCCTTAACTGAGGATCGACCGTCCTCCTCTAGGCCGTCATGGACAACTGGAAGGACCAAATACAGCTGGCTGCTCCATAGGCTACTAACCACAACTAGTTTGAGCGTACTGGATGGCCGTAAGGGTTACCGACCACTAGTGGTGCACGGGTCAGCAACCGCCAGACTAGATGTGATAAAGTGAAAATGTGAGTCCGCACCCTAACCCCTAACATAGAAAATGTACAGTAGGCTACAGTCAGGGACTGTGGATGTTTTTGACAAGAGGCACAGTATTGTTTTAGCCTGATCTCGATGTGTTTCTGCTTTGAATTTTGTTAGTCAACTTGTCTATAGTTAGATACATGTAGCTTCTCGTCTGTCATTACATGTTGCCGTAGAAACTAAATCAACCAGAATAATGTTGTACATCGATAGGATGAACGCTTCTCTGCTTCTTTCATGGCGAGAAGACCTTTAGGGACCGGGGAGAAAATGCAACCTTTAGAGACCGGGGAGAAAATGCAACCTTTAGAGACCGGGGAGAAAATGCAACCTTTAGAGACTGGGGAGAAAATGCAACCCTTAGAGACCGGGGAGAAAATGCAACCTTTAGAGACCCGGGGAGAAAATGCAACCTTTAGAGACCGGGGAGAAAATGCAAACTTTAGAGACCGGGGAGAAAATGCAACATTTAGAGACCGGGGAGAAAATGCAACCTTTAGAGACCGGGGAGAAAATGCAACCTTTAGAGACCGGGGAGAAAATGCAACCTTTAGAGACCGGGGAGAAAATGCAACCTTTAGAGACCTGGGAGAAAATGCAACCTTTAGAGACCTGGGAGAAAATGCAACCTTTAGAGACCTGGGAGAAAATGCAACCTTTAGAGACCGGGGAGAAAATGCAACCTTTAGAGACCTGGGAGAAAATGCAACCGTTAGAGACCGGGGAGAAAATGCAACCTTTAGAGACCGGGGAGAAAATGTAATAACAAAATAAAAATGAGAATGATTTTCTGAGCAGAATTTCCAAATGACATCACTTTGACCGGGTTGTAAGGAACGCTTTGATCTAGTAGGCATACTTATTTTCCACCATAATTTGCAAATAAATTCATTAAAAATCCTACAAAGTGATTTTCTGGATTTTTTTTGCTCATTTTGTCTGTCATAGGCGAAGTGTGCCTATAGTGAAAATTACAGGCCTCTCACATCTTTTTAAGTGGGAGAACTTGCACAATTGGTGGCTGACTAAATACTTTTTTTGCCCCACTGTATCTAAGGCTCTGGTCTGTCCAAGAAGTGAGGGTAAATGGTTCTCTACTATCCACTTTATATTTAAATTATTATTAGGGGTATAAGGGTATAGGGGTATAGGGGGGTCACTTGTTTTCAAGTGTTCAGGTAGGGTTTAGGTGAAATATATTTTACTGAAGGGAGGGCCATCCATTTTCATTTCAGAGTGGTCCAATTTTCTCCATGTAACCCATATTCGAAATTACCTGCAATCCCTAAAGTAAAGTTTTAAAAAAGTCCTGACTTTTCTAAAAGGTTTTGGTTTTCTTACCTTGTCGGGACATTCTGGTGTCTTGTCGGGACATTCTGGTGTCTTGTCGGGACATTCTGGTGTCTTGTCGGGACATTCTGGCGTCTTGTCGGGACATTCTGGTGTCTTGTCGGGACATTCTGGCGTCTTGTCGGGACATTCTGACGTCTTGTCGGGACATTCTGGCGTCTTGTCGGGACATTCTGGCGTCTTGTCGGGACATTCTGGCGTCTTGTCGGGACATTCTGGCGTCTTGTCGGGACATTCTGGCGTCTTGTCAGGACATTCTGGTGTCTTGTCAGGACATTCTGGAAAACAATTGATTCCAATTCAAAATCATATTTTCCCTAACCCCTAAACTAACCTTTAACCTAACCTTATCCCAAACCTAACCACTCCTTGTGGGGACCAGTGAAATGTCTCCTACCTGTCAAAATTGTCCTTGTTTTAGTACTATTGTGAAGACTTCTGGGCCCCACAAGGATAGTAAAACCAAATACAAACACACACACACACACACACACACGCACACACACACACACACACACACACACACACACACACACACACACACACACACACACACACACACACACACACACACACACACACACACACACACACACACACACACACACACACACACACACACACACACACACACACACACACACAGTTGTCCAGATAGAGAGAAATAGGTCAGAGAGGACACCCTTTAAACCCAAATCTAAAAATAAACGCATAACACTGCCTCACTAACACTCCAGGGTTTCCGTTAGCCGGCCTTTGGACAATGAAATAAATGAAAACCCGATAAATAAAATTGTCCGGGGCTCATGCTGAGGGGAGAGAGAAAGCGATAGAGATGCGAGCCTTGGACTACTGTTGATTGCAACTATCAATCTTGAGCTCAATGGGTATTGGCCATTGCGAGTGCATAGCTCTCATTGGCTACAACTTTTTGGGACATTAAATGTCCTGTTAGATTAATAACCAGCTATTAGTAGTGGCTGTTATCTTGAGAGCTAGCTAATGTGTTGAGTTTACACTTATTCAGGTGGTGAATTAGCCTATGATATTATAGCACATAAAGATGCAGCCAAATGTATCTCTAAACAAAACCACAAAAAGGACAATTCTGGAGCCCTACTTTAACAGTAAAATATAACAATAGCATAATTGTCTATGCATGATAATCACGGGATTAGGTTGCACATTAAAATATGTTGAATCACAACATGAGAAGATGATGAAACAATTGATTTATTCAATACCATCTCAGTAGTCATTACACTTTTTAATAAAGTGAATTACTTTATAAGATAGGCCTACACATTTCTTATTTTCCGTGGTGCCGCAAATTTGTTTTGGTTGCGGCCAAAACTGAGAAGCGAAGTGCCACCAGTGGAAAATGTTCAGGTAGGATTCAATTTTGGAACTTTTCCTTCTTTCTTTTGTTTTATTTGTAATAATTTGTTTTGTTATTATTCTAGGTTTATTTATTCATCCTTGAAATATTCTAAATGTGTTTTATTTCATTCGGTTGAGAGATTTTTGTTGGCTAACTTAAATTCAATCTTTTTAATTGTGTACTCATAATTAGTTTAAGATGGGTTAAAAATAGACCCGTTAGAAAATAAATATCACTAGCCTATTGCTGTCATTTGATGGGTATGGTAGGCCTTAGCCTTTCTTGGTAATTGATAAGATAGAAAATAAATATCACTAGCCTATTGCTGTCATTTGATGGGTATGGTAGGCCTTAGCCTTTCTTGGTAATTGCTGCAATTAGCCTGTTCAAAAATGTTGTTTTTAACTAGTTTGTAAGTGTTACATTCTGTTGCCTTTCTTTGTGTTTTCTGTAATACAATGCTTGTATTTTTTTAAACGATTGACTTACTTTTGATATTACCCTAATAAAGTTTAGAAACCTTTGTGAAGGTTTGGTGTGGTGCAGGTTTGGTGTGGTGTAGGTTTGGTGTGATATTGATGTGAAAACAGTGGGCACCGCCCAACTCCGACAGTTGAACTTGAGGTGAGGAAGACTGTTTCAGGCCCAGGTTACTGCTTATCTGTACAGAAAGTATTTTTATTGAAAATGTAGGTTACAGCCTTACACAGAATATCTATGCGGCATTCTTGGGCACTGTACGTCAACTGAAAGTCACCCAAGGACACTGTTCAAATTTTCATTATCAGCCAGGATAAAAAGGCTCCAGTTAAATCAAAAATAAATAAAAGTGCATCCCAAAAGCCTTATTACTGGTCAACACTAAGTTTGGGTGCCATTTGGAATGTGTTACATTCTGTTGGGAAGACATTTTTTTGGGGGAGTCAAATTAAGTTCTGTTGTGTTTTCTGTAATACAATAATCCTGCTTGTATTTTTTTGAAAGATGACAGCTGGTGAATGAGAAGATGGAGTAGGAGTCTGGTTTGATATGGAGTACCCTGGTGTTGAATGAAAGATGGAGTTTAGAAACCTTTGTGAAGGTTTGGTGTTGAATGAGCAGATGGGTTTGGTGTTGAATGAGAAGATGGAGTAGGAGTCTGGTGTTGTGAGAAGACGGAGTGATATGAGAAGACAGAGTGAGTGTCTGAAAGAAGATGGAGTAGGAGTCTGGTTGAATGAGCAGAAGGAGTTCTGGTGTTGAATGAGAAGATGGAGTAGGAGTCAACTCCGACAGTCTGAACTTGAATGAGAAGAGGAAGAGTCTGTGTTGAATGAGAAGACAGGTCTAATGAGAAGACAGATAATCTGGTGTTGAATGAGAAGACAGATATCTGGTGTTGAATGAGAAGATGGAGTATCTGTACAGAAAGTATTTTTGAATGAAAAGTAGGAGTCTGGTGTTGAATGAGAAGACTCCTGGTGTTGAATGAGAGAATATCTGGTGTTGAATGAGAAGACATATCTGGTGTTGAATGAGAAGATGGACTGGTGTTGAATGAGAAGACGGAGTAGGAGTCTGGTGTTGAATGAGAAGACTGAAAGTCACCCTGGTGTTGAAGGACACTGTTCAAAGGAGTCTGGTGTTGAATGAAAAAGTAGGAGTCACAAGACAAAGAAACAGATGAAACTTTCAATGAGAAGACGGAGTATCAATGAGAGGATAAAATGAGAAGACTAGGAGTCTGGTGTTGAATGAGAAGATTAAATCAAAAAGATAAAGTCTGGTGTTGAAAAAGACGGGCTGCATCCCAAAAGAAGACCTTATGGGTACTGGTGTTGAATGAATAGAAATGGAGTCTGGTGTTGAATGAGAAGACGGGTGAGTCTGGTGTGAATGACGAGACATTTGGAATGGAGAGGTGTCTGTGTTGAATGAGAGTCTGGTGTTGAATGAGAAGACGGAGTAGGAGTCTGGTGTTGAATGAGAGAAGATGGAGTAGGAGTCTGGTGTTGAATGAGCAGATGGAGATGGAGTAGGAGTCTGGTGTTGAATGAGAAGACGGAGTAGGAGTCTGGTGTTGAATGAGAAGACGGAGTAGGAGTCTGGTGTTGAATGAGAAGACGGAGTAGGAGTCTGGTGTTGAATGAGAAGACGGAGTAGGAGTCTGGTGTTGAATGAGAAGACAGAGTAGGAGTCTGGTGTTGAATGAGAAGACGGAGTAGGAGTCTGGTGTTGAATGAGAAGATGGAGTCTGGTGTTGTGAGAAGATGGAGTGGTCTGGTTGAATGAGAAGATGGAGTAGGAGTCTGGCTTATTTATGGCGGTTTTGGAGCAGTGGCTTCTTCCTTACTGAGTGGCCTTTCAGGTTATGTCGATATAGGAGTCTTTTTACTGTGGATATAGGACTCGTTTTACTGTGGATATAGATACTTTTGTACCTGTTTCCTCCAGCATCTTCACAAGGTCCTTTGCTGTTGTTCTGGGATTGATTTGCACTTTTCGCACCAAAGTCTAATACTATTCTAATTATAATACTAGTCTAAATCTAATACTATTCTAATTCTAATTCTATTCTAATTCTAATATTATTCTAAATCTAATACTACTCTAATACTATTCTAATTCTAATACTATTCTAATTCTAATACTATTCTAATTATAATACTAGTCTAAATCTAATACTATTCTAATTCTAATACTATTCTAATTCTAATATTATTCTAAATCTAATACTACTCTAATACTATCCTATTCTAATTCTAATACTATTCTAATTCTAATACTATTCTAATTCTAATACTATTCTAATTCTAATATTATTCTAAATCTAATACTATTAATACTAAAATCTAATACTATTCTAAATCTAATATTATACTAATTCTAATACTATTCTAAATCTAATACTATTCTAATTCTAATACTAAATCTAATACTATTCTAAAATACTAAATCTAATACTATTCTAAATCTAATATTCTACTAATAAAATCTAATACTACTAATACTATTCTAAAATACTATTCTAAATCTACTATTCTAATTCTAATACTATTCTAATTCTAATACTATTCTAATTCTAATATTATTCTAAATCTAATACTATTCTAATTCTAATACTATTCTAAATCTAATATTATACTAATTCTAATACTATTCTAAATCTAATACTACTCAAATCAAATCAAATTTATTTATATAGCCCTTCGTACATCAGCTGATATCTCAAAGTGCTGTACAGAAACCCAGCCTAAAACCCCAAACAGCAAACAATGCAGGTGTAAAAGCACGGTGGCAAAGCACGGTGGCTAGGAAAAAGAACTCCCTAGAAAGGCCAAAACCTAGGAAGAAACCTAGAGAGGAACCGGGCTATGTGGGGTGGCCAGTCCTCTTCTGGCTGTGCCGGGTAGAGATTATAACAGAACATGACCAAGATGTTCAAATGTTCATAAATGACCAGCATGGTTGAATAATAGTAAGGCAGAACAGTTGAAACTGGAGCAGGAGCATGGCCAGGTGGACTGGGGACAGCAAGGAGTCCTCATGTCAGGTAGTCCTGGGACATGGTCCTAGGGCCCAGGCCAGTTGAAACTGGAGCAGCAGCATGGCCAGGTGGACTGGGGACAGCAAGGAGTCATCATGTCAGGTAGTCCTGGGGCATGGTCCTAGGGCTCAGGTCCTCCGAGAGAGAGAAAGAAAGAGAGAAGGAGAGAATTAGAGAACGCACACTTAGATTCACACAGGACACCTGAATAGGACAGGAGAAGTACTCCAGATAAACAAACTGACCCTAGCCCCCCGACACATAAACTACTGCAGCATAAATACTGGAGGCTGAGACAGGAGGGGTCAGGAGACACTGTGGCCCCATCCGAGGACACCCCGGACAGGGCCAAACAGGAAGGATATAACCCCACCCACTTTGCCAAAGCACAGCCCCCACACCACTAGAGGGAAATCTTCAACCACCAACTTACCATCCTGAGACAAGGCCGAGTATTAGCCCACAAAGATCTCCGACACGGTACAACCCAAGGGGGGGGGGGACCCAGACAGGCCGACCACAACAGTGAATCAACCCACCCAGGTGACGCACCCCCCCCAGGGACGGCACGAGAGAGCCCCAGCAAGCCAGTGACTCAGCCCCCGTAACAGGGTTAGAGGCAGAGAATCCCAGTGGAACGAGGGGAACCGGCCAGGCAGAGACAGCAAGGGCGGTTCGTTGCTCCAGAGCCTTTCCGTTCACCTTCCCACTCCTGGGCCAGACTACACTCAATCATATGACCCACTGAAGAGATGAGTCTTCAGTAAAGACTTAAAGGTTGAGACCGAGTTTGCGTCTCTGACATGGGTAGGCAGACCGTTCCATAAAAATGGAGCTCTATAGGAGAAAGCCCTGCCTCCAGCTGTTTGCTTAGAAATTCTAGGGACAATTAGGAGGCCTGCGTCTTGTGACCGTAGAGCACGTGTAGGTATGTATGGCAGGACCAAATCAGAGAGGTAGGTAGGAGCAAGCCCATGTAATGCTTTGTAGGTTAGCAGTAAAACCTTGAAATCAGCCCTTGCTTTGACAGGAAGCCAGTGTAGAGAGGCTAGCACTGGAGTAATATGATCACATTTTTTGGTTCTAGTCAGGATTCTAGCAGCCGTATTTAGCACTAACTGAAGTTTATTTAGTACTTTATCCGGGTAGCCGGAAAATAGAGCATTGCAGTAGTCTAACCTAGAAGTGACAAAAGCATGGATTAATTTTTCTGCATCATTTTTGGACAGAAAGTTTCTTTACGTAGATGGAAAAAAGCTGTCCTCGAAATGGTCTTGATATGTTCTTCAAAAGAGAGATCAGGGTCCAGAGTAACGCCGAGGTCCTTCACAGTTTTATTTGAGACGACTGTACTCTAATACTATTCTAATTCTAATACTATTCTAAATCTAATATTATACTAATTCTAATACTATTCTAAATCTAATACTACTCTAATACTATTCTAATTCTAATATTATTCTAAATCTAATACTATTCTAATTATAATACTATTGTAATTCTAATATTATTCTAATTCTAATACTACTCTAATACTATTCTAAATCTAATATTATTCTAAATCTAATACTATTCTAATTCGAATACTATTCTAATTCTAATATTATTCTAATTCTAATACTACTCTAATACTGTTCTAATTCTAATACTATTCTAATTCTAATATTATTCTAATTCTAATACTACTCTAATACTATTCTAATTCTAATATTATTCTAAATCTAACACTATTCTAAGTCTAATATTATTCTAATTCTAATACTACTCTAATACTATTCTAATTCTAATATTATTCTAAATCTAATACTATTCTAATTCTAATATTATTCTAATTCTAATACTACTCTAATACTATTCTAAATCGAATATTATTCTAAATCTAATACTATTCTAATTCTAATATTATTCTAATTCTAATACTACTCTAATACTGTTCTAATTCTAATACTATTCTAATTCTAATATTATTCTAATTCTAATACTACTCTAATACTATTCTAATTCTAATATTATTCTAAATCTAATACTATTCTAATTATAATATTATTCTAATTCTAATACTACTCTAATACTATTCTAATTCTAATATTATTCTAAATCTAATACTATTCTAATTCTAAAACTACTCTAATTCTAATATTATTCTAATTCTAATACTACTCTAATACTATTCTAAATCTAATATTATTCTAAATCTAATACTATTCTAATTCTAATATTATTCTCATTCTAATACTACTCTCCCCATACTATTCTAATACTATTCTAATTCTAATACTATTCTAATTCTAATACTATTCTAAATCTAATAGTATTCTAATTCTAATACTATTCTAATTCTAATATTATTCTAATTCTAAAACTACTCTAATACTATTCTAACTCTAATACTATTCTAATTCTAATACTATTCTAAAACCTGACACCGAGTTTATGTCTGAGGTATGGAGCTATGGCAGCTAATAGTATTCTAATTCTAATATTATTCTAATTTATTTAGTACTAATACTAGTAGTCTCTAATACTATTCTAATTTTTGGACTAATGGAAAAAAGCTATTCTAATTCTAATATTATTATAATTCTAATACTATTCTAATTCTAATACTATTCTAAATCTAATACTATTCTAATTCTAATACTATTCTAATTCTAATTCTAATATTATTCTAATTCTAATATTATTCTAATTCTAGTACTATTTTAATTCTAATTCTAATACTATTCTAAATCTAATACTATTCTAAATGTAATATTATTCTAAATCTAATACCATTCTAATTCTAATCTAATTCTAATACTATTCTAATTCTAATACTATTCTAAATCTAATACTATTATAATACTATTCTAATTCTAATACTATTCTAATTCTAATATTATTCTAAATCTAATACTATTCTAATTCTAATACTATTCTAATTCTAATACTATTCTAATTCTAATACTATTCTAATTCTAATATTATTCTAATTCTAATACTATTCTAATTCTAATATTATTCTAATTCTAATACTATTCTAATTCTAATACTATTCTAAATCTAATATTATTCTAAATCTAATACTATTCTAATTCTAATACTATTCTAATAATACTCTAATTCTAATTCTATTCTAATTCTAATACTACTCTAATACTATTCTAAATCTAATATTATTCTAAATCTAATACTATTCTAATTCTAATATTATTCTAATTCTAAAACTACTCTAATACTATTCTAATTCTAATACTATTCTAATTCTAATATTATTCTAATTCTAATACTACTCTAATACTATTCTAATTCTAATATTATTCTAATTCTAATACTATTCTAATTCTAATATTATTATAATTCTAATACTATTCTAATTCTAATATTATTATAATACTAATTCTAATAGTACTCTAATACTGTTCTAATTCTCATACTATTCTAATTCTAATATTATTCTAATTCTAATACTATTCTAATTCTAATATTATTCTAAATCTAATACTACTCTAATACTATTCTAATTCGAATATTATTCTAAATCTAATACTATTCTAATTCTAATACTATTCTAATTCTAATACTATTCTAATTCTAATACTATTCTAATTCTAATATTATTCTAATTCTAATACTATTCTAATTCTAATATTATTCTAATTCTAATACTATTCTAATTCTAATACTATTCTAAATCTAATATTATTCTAAATCTAATACTATTCTAATTCTAATACTATTCTAATTCTAATACTCTAATAATACTATTCTAATTCTAATATATTCTAATTCTAATACTATTCTAATACTATTCTAAATCTAATATTATTCTAAATCTAATACTATTCTAATTCTAATATTATTCTAATTCTAAAACTACTCTAATACTATTCTAATTCTAATACTATTCTAATTCTAATATTATTCTAATTCTAATACTACTCTAATTCTAATATTATTATAATTCTAATACTATTCTAATTCTAATATTATTCGAATTCTAATAGTACTCTAATACTGTTCTAATTCTCATACTATTCTAATTCTAATATTATTCTAATTCTAATACTATTCTAATTCTAATATTATTCTAAATCTAATACTACTCTAATACTATTCTAATTCGAATATTATTCTAAATCTACTACTATTCTAATTCTAATATTATTCTAATTCTAATACTACTCTAATACTATTCTAAATCTAATACTATTCTAATTCGAATATTATTCTAATTCTAATACTAATCTAATACTATTCTAATTCTAATATTATTCTAAATCTAATACTATTCTAATTCTAATACTATTCGAAATCTAATACTATTCTAATTATAATACTATTCTAAATCTAATACTATTCTAATTCTAATTCTAATATTATTCTAATTCTAATATTATTCTAATTCTAGTACTATTTTAATTATAATTCTAATACTATTCTAATTCTAATTCTAATATTATTCTAATTCTAGTACTATTTTAATTATAATTCTAATACTATTCTAATTATAATACTATTCTAATACTAATATTATTCTAAATGTAATATTATTCTAATTATAATACTATTCTAATTATAATTATAATTCTAATATTATTCTAAATCTAATACTATTCTAAATCTATTAGTATTCTAATTCTAATACTATTTTAATTCTAATTCTAATATTATTCTAAATCTAATACTATTCTAATATTATTCTAAATCTAATACTATTCTAATTATAATAGTATTCTAAATCTAATACTATTCTAATATTATTCAAAATCTAATAGTATTCTAAATCTAATACTATTCTAATTCTAATACTATTCTAATTCTAATTCTATTCTAAAACTTTTCTAAATCTATTGTCCCAAATCTACTATTCTACAGTATTTTCCATCTGCTTGCACACGACATCTTTTCATGTCACACGATTTTTGAAACCTCTCACTCAAAGTGCAAAACTACACACCAAATATCAAAAACCATAAGCTATTTCTCAGCCTTTGACTCAGTTGTCAATTGCATAAAACACTTTTTTCAAAACACTTCACACAATTCTCTACCTAAAACACAAAAAAATCTAACAGGAAGTGACATGCTTTCCTTTTCCAAACACAATCAATTAGAATGCTACACTTATTCACCAGGTCACACACACACTCCTCACGTGTGCAAACACTAATAGCTTAACTGATCACTAACCAATCACTGCTTTACTGTAGTATAGGCCTATAAATAGGACAAAGGTCAGATTACCTGTTTTGAACAATGGACGCCAACAATGGACAGAGAGCAGGAGGGAGAGGAAGAGGAAGAAGAGGAAGAGGGCAAAGAAGGGAAGGAAGGAGAGCCAACTCTGATGACATTAGGGCAACACTTGTTGATCATGTGATCAACCACGGTTTGACCATGAGAGAGGCTGGACTGAGAGTCCAGAATAATAATAAGGCAGAACAGTTTAAACTGGAGCAGCAGCACGGCCAGGTGGACTGGGGACAGCAAGGAGTCAACCACGGTTTGACCATGAGAGAGGCTGGACTGAGAGTCCAGAATAATAATAAACTGGAGCAGGGTGGACTGGGGAGACCATGAGAGAGGCTGGACTGAGAGTCCAGCCCAACTTGAGTCGATTTACAGCGGCGTCCATAATTTGAATCTTCAGAAATGAGAACATGTATGCAATTATTTAATGACTATTTTAGCATTACAGTAATGTACTGTAAAATACGTATGACTGCATAGTATTGCATACACATTTGAAACTCTAAGCCATCCATTTACTGCACTGCATTGAATGAATGAGGTTGGTCATCATGCTGTACTACATGTTTTTGTACATTGTTTACAGTTCCTATGCTGAACACATACTGTGTTTGAATTCTGTACAGAGTGGAAAGGCAAAGACATCATGGAGGACGAGGACGCTTGTTTACAGATGTACAAGAGACTGCAATTATAAATATGGTTTTGGCCAACAAGGCAATTAGGATTCGAGAGATAAGAGAGAATATCTTGAATAATGACACCATATTTAACAACATCAATGCTGTAAGCCTGTCGACCATACAACGCATCCTCCAACGGCACCGAGTGACGATGAAACAACTTTACAAGGTGCCATTTGAGAGAAACTCTGACAGAGTCAAGAATATGCGACATGACTTTGTAGAGGTATGTATGCAACACTACTTCCAGTACATCAGACCATATTTACTCATCTGTATATCCTTTTGTCTGTTACAGAGAGTATTGGAGCTGGATGCCCATGTAATTCGCCATGAATTTATTTATGTGGATGAGGTTGGCTTCAACCTCACCAAAACCAGGCGCCGCGGAAGAAATGTAATAGGACAGAGGGCAACTACCAATGTCCCTGGACAGCGTGGGGGTAATATAACTATGGACAGCGTGGGGGTAATATAACTATGGACAGCGTGGGGGTAATATAACTATGGACAGCGTGGGGGTAATATAACTATGGACAGCGTGGGGGTAATATAACTATGGACAGCGTGGGGGTAATATAACTATGGACAGCGTGGGGGTAATATAACTATGGACAGCGTGGGGGTAATATAACTATGGACAGCGTGGGGGTAATATAACTATGGACAGCGTGGGGGTAATATAACTATGGACAGCGTGGGGGTAATATAACTATGGACAGCGTGGGGGTAATATAACTATGGACAGCGTGGGGGTAATATAACTATGGACAGCGTGGGGGTAATATAACTATGGACAGCGTGGGGGTAATAGAACTATGTGTGCTGCCATCACTCAAAACGGGGTCCTCCATCACAACGCCACACTGGGTCCGTACAACACCGGCCATATGCTCACTATTCTGGATGCAATTTACACAATGCTTGTCCCTGATCCAGATCAGGAGCCTGCTAGATTTCTGGTTTTATGGGACAATGTTAGTTTTCACCGGGCTGTTCTGGTCCAAAACTGGTTTGCCACCCATCTACAATTTGTAGTTTTGTACCTACCCCCATATACACCTTTTCTAAATCCCATTGAGGAATTCTTCTCAGCCCGGCGCTGGAAAGTGTATGATCGCCAACCCTATGCCCGCATGCCACTTCTCCAGGCAATGGAGGACGCATGTGGCGACATAGAGGTTGCCTCTGTCCAAGGTTGGATACGCCATGCTAGGAGATACTTCCCTCCATGTGGGGACAGAGAGGTTGCCTCTGTCCAAGGTTGGATACGCCATGCTAGGAGATACTTCCCTCCATGTGGGGACATAGAGGTTGGATACGTCATGCTAGGAGATACTTCCCTCCATGTGGGGACATAGAGGTTGGATTCGCCATGCTAGGAGATACTTCCCTCCATGTGGGGACATAGAGGTTGGATACGTCATGCTAGGAGATACTTCCCTCCATGTGGGGACATAGAGGTTGGATACGTCATGCTAGGAGATACTTCCCTCCATGTGGGGACATAGAGGTTGGTTGGAGATACTTCCCTCCATGTGGGGACATAGAGGTTGGATACGCCATGCTCCCCATCCATGTGGGGACATAGAGGTTGGATACGCCATGCTAGGAGATACTTCCCTCCATGGGGGACATAGAGGTTGGATATGCTAGGAGATACTTCCCTCCATGTGGGGACATAGAGGTTGGATACGCCATGCTAGGAGATACTTCCCTCCATGTGGGGACATAGAGGTTGGATACGCCATGCTAGGAGATACTTCCCTCCATGTGGGGACATAGAGGTTGGATACGCCATGCTAGGAGATACTTCCCTCCATGTGGGGACATAGAGGTTGGATACGCCATGCTAGTACTTCCCTCCATGTGGGGACATAGAGGTTGGATACGCCATGCTAGGAGATACTTCCCTCCATGTGGGGACATAGAGGTTGGATACGCCATGCTAGGAGATACTTCCCTCCATGTGGGGACATAGAGGTTGGATACGCCATGCTAGGAGATACTTCCCTCCATGTTTGGCAAGAGAAAACGTGTCTTGTGATGTGGACGAAGTATTGTGGCCAGACGCAGGCCGGAGAAGAGGTGAAGCGTAGCTTAGCACAGGTGACTGCCGCCCCCCTACCAATTCCTGTACTGCCCCCTTGGGACGCCACACACACAATTGTGTTCTTTACTATATTCTAAAGAATATACTTTTGGTTTACATATGTTTATGGTTTTGTTGTATGCTACTGTATACAACAGTAATGTTTGGCCTAATAAATATTTTCTGTCTCTACGTTACATTGGTGTTTACAGTGTACTTGTTACTCCTCTCAGCAGATGACTTTCACTGTAGTACATTGTATTGAAATGTAGATATAAGCCTATGAAAGACCACAGAGCTTTAGATTTAGAACAACAGTGTTTACATGGTATATCCAGACAGGTACTATTATGAAAGCAGTGTTTGCCATTTGATGCAAATGCTTCATTCTGACACGTGTTTATGGCATTTTGAATGCAGTGTTACATTTTGAAAGAGATGTGAGGCATTTTGTGTGTGCAGTTTGGGGAATTGTGTGTAGAGTTTTGAAAAAAGGAGACTTGTGTAAGCAGTTGGAAAAAACTAATTCCAATACTATAAATAAAGGAAACACAAACACTCTCTGATTAATTCCCAACATTCCTCCCCAAACAGTCTCTGATGAATTCCCAACGTTCCTCCCCAAACACTCTCTGATGAATTCCCAACGTTCCTCCCCAAACACTCTCTCTGATTAATTCCCAACATTCCTCCCCAAACACTCTCTCTGATTAATTCCCAACGTTCCTCCCCAAACACTCTCTGATGAATTCCCAACGTTCCTCCCCAAACACTGTCTCTGATGAATTCCCAACGTTCCTCCCCAAACACTCTCTGATGAATTCCCAACGTTCCTCCCTAAACACTGTCTCTGAATTCCCAACGTTCCTCCCCAAACACTCTCTGATGAATTCCCAACGTTCCTCCCCAAACACTGTCTGATGAATTCCCAACGTTCCTCCCCAAACACTGTCTCTGAATTCCCAACGTTCCTCCCTAAACACTCTCTGATGAATTCCCAACGTTCCTCCCTAAACACTGTCTGATGAATTCCCAACGTTCCTCCCTAAACACTGTCTGATGAATTCCCAATGTTCCTCCCTAAACACTCTCTGATGAATTCCCAAGACTGATGTAGCTGGGTGGGTTCTGGCTCCTCAATGGTACAGAGAGACTGATGTAGCTGGGTGGGGTTCTGGCTCCTCAATGGTACAGAGAGACTGATGTAGCTGGGTGGGTGGGGTTCAGGCTCCTCAGTGGTACAGAGAGACTGATGTAGCTGGGTGGGTGGGGTTCAGGCTCCTCAGTGGTACAGAGAGACTGATGTAGCTGGGTGGGTTCAGGCTCCTCAGTGGTACAGAGAGACTGATGTAGCTGGGTGGGGTTCAGGCTTCTCAGTGGTACAGAGACTGATGTAGCTGGGTGGGTTCAGGCTCCTCAGTGGTACAGAGAGACTGATGTAGCTGGGTGGGTTCAGGCTCCTCAGTGGTACAGAGAGACTGATGTAGCTGGGTGGGTGGGGTTCAGGCTCCTCAGTGGTACAGAGAGACTGATGTAGCTGGGTGGGTGGGGTTCAGGCTCCTCAGTGGTACAGAGAGACTGATGTAGCTGGGTGGGTTCAGGCTCCTCAGTGGTACAGAGAGACGGATGTAGCTGGGTGGGTTCAGGCTCCTCAGTGGTACAGAGACTGATGTAGCTGGGTGGGGTTCAGGCTCCTCAGTGGTACAGAGAGACTGATGTAGCTGGGTGTGGTCCAGAGCCCTATTCCCTATATAGTGCACTACTATAGACCAGAGCCCTATTCCCTATATAGTGCACTACTATAGACCAGAGCCCTATTCCCTATATAGTGCACTACTACTCTTGGCAAGCTTCACCTGGAATGCTTATCCAACAGTCTTGAAGGAGTTCGCACATATGCTGAGCATTTTTGGGCTGCTTTTCCTTCACTCTGCGGTCCATCCCAAACCATCTCAATTGGGTTGAGGTCAGATCATCTGATGCAGCACTCCATCACTCTCCTTCTTGGTCAAATAGCAATTACACAGTCTGGAGATGTGTTGGGTCATTGTCCTGTTGAAAAACAAATTGTAGTCCCACTAACCGCAACCAGATGAGATGGTGTATCACTGCAGAATGCTGTGGTATCCATGCAGAATGATGTGGTAGCCATGCTGGTTAAGTGTGCCTTGAAATCACAGACAGTGTCACCAACAAAGCACCATCACACCTCCTCCTCCATGCTTCACGTTGGGAACCACACATTGGGAGATCATCCGTTCACCTACTCTGTGTCTCACAAAGACATCACACCTCCTCCTCCATGCTTCACGTTGGGAACCACACATGTGGAGAACATCCGTTCACCTACTCAGCATCTCACAAAGACATCACACCTCCTCCTCCATGCTTCACAGTCGGAACCACACATGCAGAGATCATCTGTTCACCTACTCTGCGTCTCACAAAGACATCACACCTCCTCCTCCGTGCTTCACAGTGGGAGCCACACATGCGGAGATCATCCGTTCACCTACTCTGCGTCTCACAAAGACATCACACCTCCTCCTCCGTGCGTCACAGTGGGAACCACACATGCGGAGATCATCCGTTCACCTACTCAATTTGTAAGTCGCTCTGGATAAGAGCGTCTGCTAAATGACTTAAATGTAAATGTAAATGTACTCTGCGTCTCACAAAGACATCACACCTCCTCCTCCTCCGTGCTTCACAGTGGGGACCACACATGCAGAGATCATCCGTTCACCTTCTCTGCGTCTCACAAAGCACCATCACACCTCCTCCTCCGTGCTTCACAGTGGGAGCCACACATGCAGAGATCATCCGTTCACCTACTCTGTGTCTCACAAAGCACCATCACACCTCCTCCTCCATGCTTCACGTTGGGAACCACACATGCAGAGATCATCCGTTCACCTTCTCTTTGTCTCACAGAGACACAGCGGTTACAACCAAAAATCTCAAAGTCGGACTCATCAGACCAAAGGACAGATTTCCACCGGTCTAATGTCCAATGCTTGTGTTTCTTGGCCCAAGCAAGTCTTTTCTTCTTATTGATGTCGTTTAGTAGTGGTTTCTTTGCAGCAACACGACCATGAACAGTTGATGTTGAGATGTGTCTGTTACTTGAACTCTGTGAAGCATTTATTTGGGCAGCAATTTCTGAGGCTGGTAACTCTAATGAACTTATCCTCTGCAGCAGAGGTAACTCTGGGTCTTCCTTTCCTGTGGCGGTCCTCATGAGAGTCAGTTTCATCACAGCGCTTGATGGTTTTTGCGTCTGAAATTTTCCGGATTGACTGACCTTCATGTCATAGAGTAATGATGGATTGTCGTTTGTCTTTGCTTATTTGATCTTCTCAAACGCATTAAGAAGAAAATAAATTAAAGAAATTAACTTTTAACAAGACACACCTGTTAATTGAAATACATTCCAGGTGACTAACTCATGAAGCTGGTTGAGAGAATGTCAAGAGTATGCAAAGTTGTCATCAAGGCCAAGGGTGGATACTTTGAAGAATCTCAAATATAAAATATATTTTGATTGGTTTAACACTTTTTTGGTTACTACATGATTCCATATGTGTTATTTCATAGTTGTGATGTCTTCACTATTACTCTATAGTACAAATAAAGAAAAACCTTGGAATGAGTAATTGTGTCCACACTTTGACCGGTACTGTTCACACACACACACACACACACACACACACACACACACACACACACACACACACACACACACACACACACACACACACACACACACACACACACACACACACACACACACACACACACACACACACACACACACACACACACACACGCATACCCACGCGCATACCCACGCGCATACCCACGCGCATACCCACGCGCATACCCACGCGCATACCCACGCGCATACCCACACACCCGTACACACACAGAATGCTTATTGAGCAGTAGACAGCAGAGGGAATGGGGTGTATGTAGGGTACTAGGTAGTGAATGGGGTGTATGTAGGGTACTAGGTAGAGAATGGGGTGTATGTAGGGTACTGGGTAGAGAATGGGGTGTATGTAGGGTACTAGGTAGAGAATGGGGTGTATGTAGGGTACTAGGTAGTGAATGGGGTGTATGTAGGGTACTAGGTAGAGAATGGGGTGTATGTAGGGTACTGGGTAGAGAATGGGGTGTATGTAGGGTACTAGGTAGTGAATGGGGTGTATGTAGGGTACTAGGTAGAGAATGGGGTGTATGTAGGGTACTAGGTAGAGAATGGGGTGTATGTTGGGTACTAGGTAGTGAATGTGGTGTATGTTGGGTACTAGGTATACAATAGCTCTCTACAGCCATCTAGTGGTCAGCTCCTGTCATCACTACTACCAGGGACACCACCTGAGACTGAAGAGAAAGCGAAACCTCTCACTCGGTCCTTTTCTCTGGCTCATACAGACTGGTTAGTTGTTTAACAACAAAACCAACGCGTGCTCAACTATGGGATGAAACAGACCGGGTTGGCTTAGATTGTTGATAACATGTAAACTATATTAAGTCTCCAGTGTTTATTGAAAACCTAAATACATTTGCACAATGAGCACTTGTTGTCTCTCAAGAATACATCGTTACAGTTGTTGGTTAGATAGCGCGTGATTTTTTTTGGTTGGCCATATTAGAATTGACATGAAATCAGTCAAAACACCTAAAAACATGACACGGTAACAAGCTGAAACGAGCCACTTACGATTCCCCACATGACAGCTTCTTGTTATTGTTGCCATCTATCTGGCCATCCAGATTCACGACAACTCACATTCTTCCTCCCCGGTGAAGTAATCAGATCAATTTCGTGAACGAAGGGGACCAGACCGAGCTGCTATATCGCATAGGTGTCTATGGGAGAGCCACCCCAAGGAGACTGGAACTGTGGCCAATTTTTGGTAAACGGCTTGAGTAAGAAATATTTATTTATTATTTATTTTATTTCTTTGATTACAGCCACCTGACTGGGGAACGAACCCCAGACATCAGTATTTATCCATTATCTTTGATACAGCCACCTGACTGGGGAACGAACCCCAGACATCAGTATTTATCCATTATCTTTGATACTGACTGGGAACGAACCCCAGACATCAGTATTTATCCATTATCTTTGATACAGCCACCTGACTGGGGAATCCATTATCTTTGAACCCACCTGAGACATCAGTATTTATCCATTATCTTTGATACAGCCACCTGACTGGGGAACGAACCCCAGACATCAGTATTTATCCATTATCTTTGATACAGCCACCTGACTGGGGAATGAACCCCAGACATCAGTATTTATCCATTATCTTTGATACAGCCACCTGACTGGGGAACGAACCCTAGACATCAGTATTTATCCATTATCTTTGATACAGCCACCTGACTGGGGAATCAGTAACCCTTTGATACAGACATCAGTATTTATCCATTATCTTTGATACAGTCACCTGACTGGGGAACGAACCCCAGACATCAGTATTTATCCATTATCTTTGATACAGCCACCTGACTGGGGAATGAATCAGTATTTATCCATTATCTTTGATCAGACTATTCAGTATTTATCCATTATCTTTGATACAGCCACCTGACTGGGGAACGAACCCCAGACATCAGTATTTATCCATTATCTTTGATACAGCCACCTGACTGGGGAACGAACCCCAGACATCAGTATTTATCCATTATCTTTGATACAGCCACCTGACTGGGGAACGAACCCTAGACATCAGTATTTATCCATTATCTTTGATACAGCCACCTGACTGGGGAACGAACCCCAGACATCAGTATTTATCCATTATCTTTGATACAGCCACCTGACTGGGGAACGAACCCCAGACATCAGTATTTATCCATTATCTTTGACAGCCACCTGACTCAGTATTTATCCATTATCTTTGGTACAGCACCTGACTGGGGAACGAACCCCAGACATCAGTATTTTCCATCCACAGACATGTCAGTATTTATCCATTAAAGACCTGACAAAACCTTTGAGACAAATAGTATTTATCCAAATCAACTGACGTCCTCAGTATTTATCCATTATCTTTGACATCATGACTGGGGAACGTCCATCAGTCCATTACCTGCCCTGACATCTGTGAGGAACGGACATCAGTATTTATCCATTATCTTTGATACAGTCAACATGGAGTTATCCATTATCAGGGGGGAATGAACCCCAGACATCAGTATTTATCCATTATCTTTGATACAGCCACCTGACTGGGGAATGAAGCCTAGACATCAGTATTTATCCATTATCTTTGATACAGCCACCTGACTGGGGAACGAACCCTAGACATCAGTATTTATCCATTATCTTTGATACAGCCACCTGACTGAACATGGACATCAGGATTTATCCATTATCTTTGGTACAGCCACCTGACTGGGGAGGACATCAGTATTTATCCATTATCTTTGGTACAGCCACCTGACTGGTCAGTATTTATCCATTATCTTTGGCCACCTGACTGGGGAATAGGACATCAGTATTTATCCATTATCTTTGGTACCTTCACCTGACTGGGGAACGAACCCCAGACATCAGTATTTTCCTCCACAGCATGTCCATTAAAGACTACAAACCTTTGAGGGACAAATAACCAAATCAACTGGCGTGAGGAGGAGGACATTACAGGTAACAGGGAGTTAACAGGGAGTTAACAGGGAGGTAACAGGGAGGTAACAGGGAGGTAACAGGGAGGTAGACATGGAGGTAACAGGGAGGTAACAGGGAGGTAACAGGGACATGGAGGTAACAGGAGGTAGGGAGGTAACAGGGAGGTAGACATGGAGGTAACAGGGAGGTAACAGGGAGGTAACAGGGAGGTAGACATGGAGGTAGACATGGAGGTAACAGGGAGGTAGACATGGAGGTAACAGGGAGGTAACAGGGAGGTAGACATGGAGGTAACAGGGAGGTAACAGGGAGGTAACAGGGAGGTAACAGGGAGGTAGACATGGAGGTAACAGGGAGGTAACAGGGAGGTAACAGGGAGGTAGACAGGGAGGTAACAGGGAGGTAGACATGGAGGTAACAGGGAGGTAACAGGGAGGTAACAGGGAGGTAGACATGGAGGTAACAGGGAGGTAGACATGGAGGTAACAGGGAGGTAACAGGGAGGTAGACATGGAGGTAACAGGGAGGTAACAGGGAGGTAACAGGGAGGTAGACATGGAGGTAACAGGGAGGTAACAGGGAGGTAGACAGGGAGGTAACAGGGAGGTAGACATGGAGGTAACAGGGAGGTAACAGGGAGGTAACAGGGAGGTAGACATGGAGGTAACAGGGAGGTAGACATGGAGGTAACAGGGAGGTAATAGGGAGGTAACAGGGAGGTAGACATGGAGGTAACAGGGAGGTGACAGGGAGGTAACAGGGAGGTAACAGGGAGGTAATAGGGAGGTAGACATGGAGGTAACAGGGAGGTAACAGGGAGGTAGACATGGAGGTAACAGGGAGGTAACAGGGAGGTAGACATGGAGGTAATAGGAGGTAACAGGGAGGTAGACATGGAGGTAACAGGGAGGTAACAGGGAGGTAACAGGGAGGTAACAGGGAGGTAACAGGGAGGTAATAGGGAGGTAGACATGGAGGTAACAGGGAGGTAACAGGGAGGTAGACATGGAGGTAACAGGGAGGTAACAGGGAGGTAGACATGGAGGTAACAGGGAGGTAGACATGGAGGTAACAGGGAGGTAACAGGGAGGTAACAGGGAGGTAGACATGGAGGTAACAGGGAGGTGACAGGGAGGTAGACATGGAGGTAACAGGGAGGTAACAGGGAGGTAACAGGGAGGTAACAGGGAGGTAGACATGGAGGTGACAGGGAGGTAACAGGGAGGTAACAGGGAGGTAGACATGGAGGTAACAGGGAGGTAACAGGGAGGTAGACATGGAGGTAAACAGGGAGGTAACAGGGAGGTAACAGGGAGGAAGACATGGAGGTAACAGGGAGGTAGACATGGAGGTAAACAGGGAGGTAACAGGGAGGTAACAGGGAGGTAGACATGGAGGTAAACAGGGAGGTAACAGGGAGGTAACAGGGAGGAGATCATCAGGAGGCCTTTAGATGATGGTTTAGACTACAGCAGAGCTGTGAGGTCAGACTCCCCATCTAGCTCCCTGTCGCCCTTCAAACACCTTTCATCAGAACAGCATCACACAGTCTGTTTCATGTGTCTGTGTGTCCAGCCTGACAACAGAGTAGCAGAGGACTAACCCCAGCTTTAGTCTCTGCAGGGGGGCCCCTTTAGTGGGGTGGAGGGAGAGGTGGGCAACAGGAGAGAGCAGGAAGTGGGGGCTCAAAACCAGAGAAATGCCAAAAAGAGAGAGAAACAACTAGACTAGGCTACAATGTGCCTTAAAACATGATGGTCACTCTAACACACACAGTCAACACACAGTCAACACACAGTCAAACTAATAGACTAGACAACAATGTGTATGACGTGATGGTCACCCTAACACACAGTAGTTGAGTAGGTCTAGATTGAGTCAACCTACTAGACTAGACTACAACATGATGGTCACCCTAACACACAGTCAACACAGTCAACCTACTAGACTAGAATACAATGTGCCTTAAAACATGATGGTCAACCTAACACACACAGTCAACTACCTTTCTTTCCAACAGTAATTATGTATAATAGTGTTATTTGACAATATTAAGCATTTAACAATTGAATTGAACAACATTGAACTTAAACCCTGCACTAATCATGGATCTAGCTGTAGGCCAGTTGTCTAGTGATCTTGGTGTCTAGTGATCTTGGTGTCTAGTGATCTTGGTGTCTAGTGATCTTGGTGTCTAGTGATCTTGGTGTCTAGTGATCTTGGTGTCTAGTGATCTTGGTGTCTAGTGATCTTGGTGTCTAGTGATATTGGTGTCTAGCTGTAGGCCAGTTTTCTAGTGATATTGGTGTCTAGTGATCTTGGTGTCTAGTGATCTTGGTGTCTAGTGATCTTGGTGTCTAGTGATCTTGGCCAGTTTTGGTGTCTAGTGATCTTGGTGTCTAGTGATCTTGGTGTCTAGTGATCTTGGTGTCTAGTGATCTTGGTGTCTAGTGATCTTGGTGTCTAGTGATCTTGGTGTCTAGTGATCTTGGTGTCTAGTGATATTGGTGTCTAGTGATATTGGTGTCTAGTGATATTGGTGTCTAGTGATATTGGTGTCTAGCTGTAGGCCAGTTTTCTAGTGATATTGGTGTCTAGTGATATTGGTGTCTAGTGATATTGGTGTCTAGTGATCTTGGTGTCTAGTGATCTTGGTGTCTAGTGATATTGGTGTCTAGTGATATTGGTGTCTAGTGATATTGGTGTCTAGTGATATTGGTGTCTAGTGATATTGGTGTCTAGTGATATTGGTGTCTAGTGATATTGGTGTCTAGTGATCTTGGTGTCTAGTGATCTTGGTGTCTAGTGATATTGGTGTCTAGTGATATTGGTGTCTAGTGATATTGGTGTCTAGTGATATTGGTGTCTAGTGATATTGGTGTCTAGCTGTAGGCCAGTTTTCTAGTGATATTGGTGTCTAGTGATATTGGTGTCTAGTGATATTGGTGTCTAGTGATCTTGGTGTCTAGTGATATTGGTGTCTAGTGATATTGGTGTCTAGTGATATTGGTGTCTAGCTGTAGGCCAGTTTTCTAGTGATATTGGTGTCTAGTGATATTGGTGTCAAGTGATATTGGTGTCTAGTGATATTGGTGTCAAGTGATATTGGTGTCTAGCTGTAGGTCAGTTTTCTAGTGATATTGGTGTCTAGTGATATTGGTGTCAAGTGATATTGGTGTCTAGCTGTAGGCCAGTTTTCTAGTGATCTTGGTGTCTAGTGATATTGGTGTCTAGCTGTAGACCAGTTTTCTAGTGATATTGGTGTCTAGTGATATTGGTGTCTAGTGATATTGGCGTCAAGCTGTAGGCTAGTTGTCTAGTGATATTGGTGTCTAGTGATATTGGTGTCTAGTGATCTTGGTGTCTAGTGATATTGGTGTCTAGTGATCTTGGTGTCTAGTGATATTGGTGTCTAGTGATCTTGGTGTCTAGTGATATTGGTGTCTAGCTGTAGGCTAGTTGTCTAGTGATATTGGCATCTAGCTGTAGACCAGTTGTCTAGTGATATTGGTGTCTAGTGATATTGGTGTCTAGTGATCTTGGTGTCTAGTGATATTGGTGTCTATTGATATTAATGTCTAGTGATATTGGCGTCAAGCTGTAGGCTAGTTGTCTAGTGATATTAGTGTCTAGTGATATTGGTGTCTATTGATATTGGTGTCTAGCTGTAGGCTTGTTGTCTAGTGATATTGGTGTCTATTGATATTGGTGTCTATTGATATTAATGTCTAGTGATATTGGTGTCTAGCTGTAGGCTAGTTGTCTAGTGATATTGGTGTCTATTGATATTAGTGTCTAGTGATATTGGCGTCTAGCTGTAGGCTAGTTGTCTAGTGATATTGGTGTCTAGCTGTAGGCTAGTTGTCTAGTGATATTGGTGTCTAGCTGTAGGCTAGTTGTCTAGTGATATTGGTGTCTAGCTGTACACTAGTTGTCTAGTGATATTGGTGTCTAGCTGTACACTAGTTGTCTAGTGATATTGGTGTCTAGCTGTAGGCTAGTTGTCTAGTGATATTGGTGTCTAGCTGTAGTCTAGTTGTCTAGTGATATTGGTGTCTAGCTGTACACTAGTTGTCTAGTGATATTGGTGTCTAGCTGTAGGCTAGTTGTCTAGTGATATTGGTGTCTAGCTGTAGGCTAGTTGTCTAGTGATATTGGCGTCTAGCTGTAGGCTAGTTGTCTAGTGATATTGGTGTCTAGCTGTAGGCTAGTTGTCTAGTGATATTGGCGTCTAGCTGTAGTCTAGTTGTCTAGTGATATTGGCGTCTAGCTGTAGTCTAGTTGTCTAGTGATATTGGCGTCTAGCTGTAGGCTAGTTGTCTAGTGATATTGGTGTCTAGCTGTAGGCTAGTTGTCTAGTGATATTGGTGTCTATTGATATAGTCTGGCTGTAACCGTTACAACACCACACCTACTATTGGTCAAGCTGTAACCATTACAGAACCACACCTACTATTGGTCTGGATGTAACCATTACAGAACCACACCTACTATTGGTCTGGATGTAACCATTACAGAACCACACCTACTATTGGTCTGGCTCTAACCGTTACATAACCACACCTACTATTGGTCAAGCTGTAACCATTACAGAACCACACCTACTATTGGTCTGGATGTAACCATTACAGAACCACACCTACTATTGGTCTGTAACCATTACATAACCACACCTACTATTGGTCAAGCTGTAACCATTACAGAACCACACCTACTATTGGTCTGGATGTAACCATTACAGAACCACACCTACTATTGGTCTGGATGTAACCATTACAGAACCACACCTACTATTGGTCTGTAACCATTACAGAACCACACCTACTATTGGTCTGGATGTAACCATTACAGAACCACACCTACTATTGGTCTGGATGTAACCATTACAAAACCACACCTACTATTGGTCTGGATGTAACCATTACAGAACCACACCTACTATTGGTCTGGCTGTAACCATTACAGAACCACACCTACTATTGGTCAAGCTGTAACCATTACAGAACCACACCTACTATTGGTCTGGATGTAACCATTACAGAACCACACCTACTATTGGTCTGGATGTAACCATTACAGAACCACACCTACTATTGGTCTGGATGTAACCATTACAGAACCACACCTACTATTGGTCAAGCTGTAACCATTACAGAACCACACCTACTATTGGTCTGGATGTAACCATTATATAACCACACCTACTATTGGTCTGGATGTAACCATTACAGAACCACACCTACTATTGGTCTGGATGTAACCATTACAGAACCACTCCTACTATTGGTCTGGATGTAACCATTACAGAACCACACCTACTATTGGTCAAGCTGTAACCATTACAGAACCACACCTACTATTGGTCTGGATGTAACCATTACAGAACCACACCTACTATTGGTCTGGATGTAACCATTACAGAACCACACCTACTATTGGTCAAGCTGTAACCATTACAGAACCACACCTACTATTGGTCTGGATGTAACCATTACAGAACCACACCTACTATTGGTCTGGATGTAACCATTACAGAACCACACCTACTATTGGTCTGGATGTAACCATTACAGAACCACACCTACTATTGGTCTGGATGTAACCATTACAGAACCACACCTACTATTGGTCTGGATGTAACCATTACAGAACCACACCTACTATTGGTCTGTAACCATTACAGAACCACACCTACTATTGGTCTGGATGTAACCATTACAGAACCACACCTACTATTGGTCTGGATGTAACCATTACAGAACCACACCTACTATTGGTCTGGATGTAACCATTACAAAACCACACCTACTATTGGTCTGGATGTAACCATTACAGAACCACACCTACTATTGGTCTGGCTGTAACCATTACAGAACCACACCTACTATTGGTCAAGCTGTAACCATTACAGAACCACACCTACTATTGGTCTGGATGTAACCATTACAGAACCACACCTACTATTGGTCTGGATGTAACCATTACAGAACCACACCTACTATTGGTCTGGATGTAACCATTACAGAACCACACCTACTATTGGTCAAGCTGTAACCATTACAGAACCACACCTACTATTGGTCTGGATGTAACCATTATATAACCACACCTACTATTGGTCTGGATGTAACCATTACAGAACCACACCTACTATTGGTCTGGATGTAACCATTACAGAACCACTCCTACTATTGGTCTGGATGTAACCATTACAGAACCACACCTACTATTGGTCAAGCTGTAACCATTACAGAACCACACCTACTATTGGTCTGGATGTAGCCATTACAGAACCACACCTACTATTGGTCTGGATGTAACCATTACAGAACCACACCTACTATTGGTCAAGCTGTAACCATTACAGAACCACACCTACTATTGGTCAAGCTGTAACCATTACAGAACCACACCTACTATTGGTCTGGATGTAACCATTATATAACCACACCTACTATTGGTCTGGATGTAACCATTACAGAACCACACTTACTATTGGTCTGGCTCTAACCGTGTCGTTAATCTCTTTTGGAATGTATTTTTTCAAATCTTTTGAAAACGTAAAAAAATTATACCACTTTTTAATACAATGCAATTCTAAAGACTAGAGTATTGACTTGGATTGCTAAATTATATTACACACCCAAACATATATATAATGATAACCAAATGTAACCTATTGATAGCTGAATATAGAAGGAAAGCATGTCGACCTAGAGTAGCAATTCGACACATACAACAACACAGAGTTACACATGGAATAAACAAAACATACAGTCAATAATACAGTAGAACAAAAGAAAACAAAAAGTCTATATACAGTGAGTGCAAATGAGGTAAGTTAAGGAAATAAATAGGCCATGGTGGCGAATTAATTACAATATAGCAATTAAACACTGGAATGGTAGATCGGCAGAAGATTAATGTGCAGGTAGAGATACTGGGGTGCAAAGAAGCAAAATAAATAGATAAATACCAGTATGGGGATGAGGTAGATAGATGGGCTGTTTACAGATGGGCTGTGTACAGGTGGAGTGATCTGTAAACTGCTCTGACAGCCAGTAGATGTTTGGCCAAAAATGTATTGTTGGACCGTGGCGTGTTTCATATGCAGAGTGGAGGCTATTTACTGTGCTTTGACGAATGAACAGCAAGCTGGACTAGTTTATTTAAAAAAGTGTTGAACTACCTGAATAAAGTCGATATCATAATTCCTTACCATTCTTTAAATCACACATCGGAGTTATATATTCACGGTATCGCATCGGGAAAAGTCCATTTAACGATCTTGTTTGTATTTCCGATATGAAGTCCATCAGTACTTGCCAGACAGTGACGTTAGTGACTCGGGTAAGACAGCTATTCATTTGGCTCCCTAATTTGCATATGGGTAGGCCTTTTTTTGGCGAATATCTGCAGATAAATGATGAAAACATTCGATGAAGCTGGTGAATGCTCCTCACTGCAGGAACTATACGAAGGCTAGTGGAAAGAGGTTGACTCTGGTCCAAAATATGATAAAAGAAAATTAAATTGTTTTTAAAAGTGATTGATACTTTTTGGTATTTTCAAAGATATTGATATGTCTACTGAATTCATCATTGTTGACAATGGAGAGGTCAACTGCTGCTTTCTGTGTTGCAAAGCCCATGTTTAACACCTGCTTCATTCATCTATTATTCCTTGCATTTCTAAGGTCTTTTAAAGCCAAGTTAACAAACAGATTAACAACCACTTCGAATCCCACCGTACCTTCCCCGCTATACAATTGTCATGTCTTTGGCTATGCCGGATTAATTGCTAAAACATGCTATTCTATAAAATAATTTCTCCGTAATTAATATCACCTGATTGGGCTAATCATGTAAATGTAATTAACTAGAGAGTTGGGCACCACAAAATAATATTTATAGAGCTGTTATCTTCCGAATAAACTCTTAAAGAACTAGTAATTATTTTACATCCATAGCAGTCAACATTAATCTTCATCTTACTTCAGTCTCATAATCTGTAAATTGTAAATTCTTGGTTATCTGCAAGAACCCTGGCTAACAACTTGAATCAGCAATACAACATTGGGTTTAATTCTTTATTTACTAAATACCTAACTAATCACACAGAATTCACAAACACAAAGAATGAATTATCCCTGGATAATTCTTTACATCATAGGAAAACGTCCCTAGCGGGCAAAAGGAAAAGGTTTGAGTGAAAGAGCGGGAAGACTGAGTAACAAAGGGCGAAGCTGTGCTATCGTAAATACAGTATCTTATAAATTCTAAATTACCGCCCATTTGGAAAAGGAAAATGCAATAAATATTTACTCTGAGCTGCGCTTCAGTAGGTTGGTGGTAGATGTCCTTTGAAGAATGTCTCTGGTGGTCACTTGGATAAGTTGTGGTAACGTCGTTGTGTGGTAGATGGAATACTCTGTCTGTTCCTTCCTAACCTGCGTTTGCAGCTGCGGTCGCTGACTGAACGGCTAGAAGGTATCACTTCTGTCGTGAATAAGAGTTCAAAGTTCATACCATTCACAACCAAAGCTCATGCTGATGTTTGCTTTGTTCTGTAGTTTTATCTGAACCACTCTGACATGGGATCGTCATCCTACCTCATTGGAACAGGAAGTTATGTTGTCATCAAGGCTTTATATAGGAAGGGAGAAAACGGTTGTGTGTCATAGTTTACAACCTCTGTCTCTTCACGTGGGTGAATGAGCAGCCCTAATTTATGAAAACCCACATCTCACATCAAATCACATTTCATCCCATCACAAATAATTTAATATTCAAACATTTAAATTGAACAACAATTCCATGTGAATCCGATAACTCTGATGTGTAGACTTTCCACTGTAGAGTTTATGTCATCTTATCATTGATGAGAATGTCTCAGATGAACTGACATCATATTCATTAAGTACCACTGCATATGTTCAATTGGTCGGATTAGCAGAATATAGTTCATTTCCCCCCACCTTCTGATGTTCCCAGAATCTCTATGTTAACAAAGGGGTTTGCAAATGTAACATCAGTAGGGTAGAGAGAGGAAAAAGGGGGGAAGAGGTATTTATGCCTGTCATAAACCGATCCCCCCAGGCCAACGTCATGACACATCTAGCTTCAGAGCTGGTCATGGGTGTATCTAAACGACATCATAACCGCCATCGATAAGAGACATTACTATGCAGTCGTATTCATCGACCTGGCTAAGGCTTTCAACTCTGTCTATCACAACATTCTTATTGGCAGACTACAGCCTTGGTTTCTCAAAAGATTGCCTCGCTTGGTTCACCAACTACTTGTCTGATAGAGTTCAGTGTGTGAAATCGGAGGGCCTGTTGTTCGGACCTCTGGCAGTCTCTATGGGGGTGCCACAGGGTTCAATTCTCGGGCCGAGTCTCTTCTCTGTATACATCAATGATGTTGCTCTTGCTGCGGGTGATTCTTTGATCCACATCTATGCAGACGACACCATTCTGTATACATCTGGCCCTTCTTTGGACACTGTGTTAATTAACCTCAAGACGAGCTTCAATGCCATACAACACTGCTTCCGTGGCCTACAACTGCTCTTAAATACAAGTAAAACTAAGTGCATGCTCCTCAACCGATCACTGCCCACACCTGCCCGCCGGTCCACTACTCTGGACGTTTTGACTTAGAATATGTGGACAACTAGAAATACCTAGGTGTCTGGTTAGACTGTAACCTCTCCTTCCAGACTCACATTGAGCATCTCTAATCCACAATTAAATCTAGAATCAGCTTCCTATTTCACAACAAAGCATCCTTCACTCATGCTGCCAAACATACCCTCGTAAAACTGACTATCCTACCGATTCTTGACTTCGGTGATGTCATTTATAAAATAGCCTCCAACACTCTACTCAACAAATTGTATGCAGTCTATCACAGTGCCATCCGTTTTGTCACCAAAGCCCCATATACTTCTCACCACTGCGACCTGTACGCTCTCGTTGGCTGGCCCTCATTTCATACTCATCGCCAAACCCACTGGCTCCAGGTCATCTACAAGTCTCTGCTAGGTAAAGCCCCGCCTTATCTCAGCTCACTGGTCACCATAGCAGCACCCACCAGTAGCACGCGCTCCAGCAGGTATATCTCACTGGTCATCCCCAAAGCCAATTCCTCCTTTGGTCGCCTCTCCTTCCAGTTCTCTGCTGCCAATGACTGCATAAATCTCTGAAGCTGAAGACTTATTGGAAACACATATCTCCCTCACTAACTTTAAGCACCAGCTGTCAGAGCATTTCACAGATCACTGCACCTGTACAAAGCTCATCTGTAAATATCCCATCCAATCTACCTCATCCCAATACTGTATTTATTTATTTATTTATCTTGCTCCTTTGCACCCCAGTATCTCTACTTGCACATTCATCTTCTGCACATCTATCATTCCAGTGTTTAATTGATATATTGTCATTATTTCACCACCATGGCCTATTTATTGCCTTACCTCCCTAATCCTACCTCATTTGCACTCACTGTATATAGATTTTTCTACTGTATTATTGACTGTATGTTTGTTTATTCCATGTGTAACTCTGTGTTGTTTTATGTGTTGAACTGCTTTACTTTATCTTGGCCAGGTTGCAGTTGTTCTCAACTGGCCTACCTGGTTAAATAAAGGTGAAATTTAAAGAAAGTTATTTTTTAAATATCTTGATTGGAGGAGTCAACTTCTACTTTCTGTGTGGCAAAAAGTCCATGTTTAACACCTCATTCTTCAATCATAACTATAATTTAGGTAGCTGAGAAAATGCCTCTTAAAAAAAGGAAGCTTGAAGCCTTTGAAGTTAAAATATAGTTTTATATTATATTGTAAAACAGGCTGATGAAACTAACACTAAGTTTAAAAAATTCCTAATAGGAATAGTTGATGGTAGTTAATAGTTGATGGTTTAAAATACAATCTAGCATTAGAATGTACCAGAGAAAATAAAGCTGAAAAAATGTCTTAACACCTGGGGAACCTGGCTACTCCTTGTGGAAAATATTGCTTCAAGGCAGCTCACTCAACTGAGACTGCTTTCCTCTCCACTCTGCCAAAGCTTTCCTCCTCCTAGATCTATCCGCTGCCTTCCACACCGTGAACCATCAGATACTCCTCTCCACCCTCTCAGGGCTGATCGTCTCAGGCTCTATCAGATCCTCCTCACCACCCTCTCAGGGCTGGGTGTCTCAGGCTCTATCAGATCCTCCTCTCCACCCTCACGGGGCTGGGCGTCTCAGGCTCTATCAGATCCTCCTCTCCACCCTCTCAGGGCTGGTCGTCTCAGGCTCTATCAGATCCTCCTCTCCACCCTCTCAGGGCTGGGTGTCTCAGGCTCTATCAGATCCTCCTCACCACACTCTCAGGGCTGAGCGTCTCAGGCTCCACCCTCTCAGGGCTGGGTGTCTCAGGCTCTATCAGATCCTCCTCACCACACTCTCAGGGCTGAGCGTCTCAGGCTCCACCCTCTCAGGGCTGGGTGTCTCAGGCTCTATCAGATCCTCCTCACCACCCTCTCAGGGCTGGTCGTCTCAGGCTCCACCCTCTCAGGGCTGGGTGTCTCAGGCTCCACCCTCTCAGGGCTGGGTGTCTCAGGCTCCACCCTCTCAGGGCTGGTCGTCTCAGGCTCCACCCTCTCAGGGCTGGGCGTCTCAGGCTCCACCTTCTCAGGGCTGGGCGTCTCAGGCTCCACCCTCTCAGGGCTGGGCGTCTCAGGCTCTCCACACTACTGGACTGCATCCTACCTGGCAGGATCTGTATCTGCACTACTGGTGTCCCCCAGGGCTCGGTTCTGGGCCCTCTCCTGTTCTTTCTTTACACCAAGTTATTTGGCTCCTCACATGGTCTGTCATTGCTATGCAGGATGACACTGGACTACTTTTCTGCGTCCTCCCTTCTGACACCCAGGCGGCATCTCTGTGGACAGCTTGGATGTCACATCAAGCTCAACCTCGACAAGACGGAGCTGCTCTTCCTCTCTGTGAATGCCTGCCAGCAAGACCTCTCCATCACGGTTGACAACTCCACAGTGAGAGCTGTCCCCCTCCACTCTGGGAGGGGGACAGAGTGCAATGAACCTTGGCGCGACCCTGCAATCCTCTGCAAACACCAAAGCAGTGACGCACTCCTGCAGGTCCAGGCTCTTCATTGAAATCATAGTAGTTTCAGATATAATAGAATATGATTGTTAAACTAAAGGTTATTACACTTGCCCAGCTGTCCAGCTCCTTGACAATTCCTCGCCAGAAGATGCGTAGGCTGATTTTGGCAAATCATGCGCTTCACTCGGAAATGTGCAGCATGCATCTCTGTCAGCACGACTTCCTTCTCCTCCTTAGTAAGAATCACCCTCATGTGTTGTTGGCCATCCTTCCCCCATAGGTAAAATATGACTAACAAGTTGGAAGAGAAGAGTTGTTAAAATACTCAAGTCTAAGTACATTTGCACTTCTGCTTTTCTCTCTCTGTTTCTCTCTCTCCGTCTTTCTTTCCCCCCGTTGGGTGGGGGGGGCGGTGGAAGTGAGAGAGGGAGGGAGAGAGAGGTGGGAAGAGAGACTGTAGACACCTTAGAGACTGTCACATCTGTCTAGCGAAGATATCCATTTGATGTAGTCAGTAGGTAGTCACTGTCAAAAACTCTGTCCTTGGTGAGCAATTCTCAGGTAATACGTTTGCGCGGACTGAGGTGAAATAGAACTCGAACTGCCCACACAGAGGTCAAATAGAGCCAAGCAACCAGCATAGCAACTGACGCTTTGGTTCATTACATAATCCGGTCAGAATGTTGCAAGTTCTAGCAACGGCCCTAATAACAGAATTTAGAACTCATCGAATCCCATTGTGACGTAGAGGGAGACACTATTTGGCATGACAGGCCCTAGCATTGGAATGTACCAGAGACCACCAAAAATAAAGCTGGTTTAAATTAATAAATTAATAAAACAAAAAAGTTTACCCTGACTTGGAAGAGTTCCAGTGTTGGATAGCCAGCTAGCTAACATAGCATCCCTCTCTGTTGGATAGCCACAGCCAGCTAGCTAACATAGCATCCCTCTCTGTTGGATAGCCACAGCCAGCTAGCTAACATAGCATCCCTCTCTGTTGGATAGCCGTAGCCAGCTAGCTAACATAGCATCCCTCTCTGTTGGATAGCCACAGCCAGCTAGCTAACATAGCATCCCTCTCTGTTGGATAGCCGTAGCCAGCTAGCTAACATAGCATCCCTCTCTGTTGGATAGCCGTAGCTAGCTAGCTAACATAGCATCCCTCTCTGTTGGATAGCCATAGACAGCTAGCTAACATAGCATCCCTCTCTGTTGGATAGCCGTAGCCAGCTAGCTAGCATAGCATCCCTCTCTGTTAGATAGCCTTAGCCAGTTAGCTAACATGGCATCCCCCTCTGTTTGAGCCTGGTGTTTGAGTAGGCTAATCTAACTAGCTGCATTTGACTCCAGCTAAGTCAGAAAATAACTATCTCTCTCTCTCTCTCTCTCTCTCTTGCTTCTTCTTCATTTTTTAAACAAACTAATTTGTTCAAAACTGTTCAACTATTGTCTTTCTCTCTCTTTGAGTCAACTACTCACCACACTTTATGCACTGCAGTGCTAGCTAGCGGTAGCTTATGCTTTCAGTTCTGATCCTTTGATTGGGTGGACAACATGTCAGTTTATGCTGTGAAAGCTCTGATAGGTTGGAGGACGTTCTCCGGAAGTTGTCATAATTACTGTGTAAGTCTATGGAAGGGGGTGAGAACCATGAGCATCCTAGGTTTTGTATTGAAGTCAATATACCCAGAGGAGGATGGAAACTAGCTGTCCTCCTGCTAAACGGTGGTGCTGTTGAGGCTACTGTAGACCTTCATTGCAAAACAGTGTTTTAATGAATTATCTGTTGATGTGAATATATTTAGTATAGTTTCATCTAAAAAGGAAAACATTTGTATTTTTATCAAATTCACTGAGGATGGTTCAGGGAAGGAACCTCCAATGCAGGGGACAAGCTGCCTGCCCTCCGGTACATCTACAGCACCAGATGTCACAGTAAACCTAGAAGATCATCATCTAGAAGGAGGAGACAGTAAAAGTACATCAAAGCTGGGACCAAGAGACTAAGAAACAGCTTCTATCTCCAGGCCATCAGATAAACAGTCACCACTAGCCGGCCCCTGCCCAGTAGCCTTCCCTGAACCTTAGTCACTGTTTCTTACCGGCTACCACCCGGTTACTCAACCCTGCACCGTAGAGACTGCTGCCCTATGTACATAGTCATTGCCACTTTAATACATTTTACATACATTATATGTATTTTAAACAAAAATGTAAATGCAACATGGAACAGTTTCAAATATTTTACTGAGTTACTGTACAGTTCATATAAGGAAATCAGTCAATTTAAATAAATGAATTAGGCACTAATCTATGGATTTTCACATGACTGGGAATACAGATATGAATCTGTTGGTCACAGATACCTTAATAAAAAGGTAGGGGTGTGGATCAGAAAACCAGTCAGTATCTGGTATGACCATTGGCCTCATGCAGCGCAACACATCTCCTTCTCATAAAGTTGATCAGGCTGTTGATTGTGGCCTGTGGAATGTTGTCCCACTCCTCTTCAATGGCTGTGCGAAGTTGCTGGATATTGGTGGGAACTGGAACAGGCTGTCGTATACGTCAATCCAGAGCATCCCAAACATGCTCACCAACACAACTCCATACAGTGGTGTACTGGTGCCTGAAGAAGTGGGCTAATTTTGACCAATATATTCCCAAACGGCCCGCCATATGAGAAACATACCCTCTGTACTTTTCAGTAGGCTAATAGTAGGTCTACTATTGAAACAAATGAGACAGAAATTCAGAGGTTTCAGATTTTACCAAACGGTGTTCAGGTTTTTCGTTCTCAAAGACAAACTGTTTTTAAACAGAAAAATAACAAAATAGTATGTTCTAAAACCATAACATAACCATAACAGAACCATTAGCCATAACATAAGCTAACAGAACCATAACATAAGCTTAAACCACATCAGGAAACTTTTAATGTCTGGGAACAATCTAGGAAATGTAAAGTTCCCCTTTAATTCAACTGTACAGCCACCTAACATTGTTGATTGGTTAGCGGTGTATGTGTAGTACAGCCACCTAACATTGTTGATTGGTTAGCGGTGTTTCTGTAGTACAGACACCTAACATTGTTGATTGGTTAGCGGTGTTTCTGTAGTACAGCCACCTAACATTGTTGATTGGTTAGCGGTGTATGTGTAGTACAGCCACCTAACATTGTTGATTGGTTAGCGGTGTTTCTGTAGTACAGCCACCTAACATTGTTGATTGGTTAGCAGTGTTTCTGTAGTACAGCCACCTAACATTGTTGATTGGTTAGCAGTGTTTCTGTAGTACAGCCACCTAACATTGTTGATTGCTTAGCGGTGTATGTGTAGTACAGCCACCTAACATTGTTGATTGGTTAGCGGTGTTTCTGTAGTACAGCCACCTAACATTGTTGATTGCTTAGCGGTGTATGTGTAGTACAGCCACCTAACATTGTTGATTGGTTAGCGGTGTTTCTGTAGTACAGCCACCTAACATTGTTGATTGCTTAGCGGTGTATGTGTAGTACAGCCACCTAACATTGTTGATTGGTTAGCGGTGTTTCTGTAGTACAGCCACCTAACACTGTTGATTGCTTAGCGGTGTATGTGTAGTACAGCCACCTAGCACTGTTGATTGCTTAGCGGTGTATGTGTAGTACAGCCACCTAGCACTGTTGATTGCTTAGCGGTGTATATGTAGTACAGCCACCTAGCACTGTTGATTGCTTAGCGGTGTATGTGTAGTACAGCCACCTAACATTGTTGATTGCTTAGCGGTGTATGTGTAGTACAGCCACCTAGCACTGTTGATTGCTTAGCGGTGTATGTGTAGTACAGCCACCTAGCACTGTTGATTGCTTAGCGGTGTATATGTAGTACAGCCACCTAGCACTGTTGATTGCTTAGCGGTGTATGTGTAGTACAGCCACCTAGCACTGTTGATTGCTTAGCGGTGTATGTGTAGTACAGCCACCTAGCACTGTTGATTGCTTAGCGGTGTATGTGTAGTACAGCCACCTAGCACTGTTTGGTTAGCGGTGTATGTGTAGTACAGCCACCTAGCACTGTTGATTGCTTAGCGGTGTTTCTGTAGTACAGCCACCTAACACTGTTTGGTTAGCAGTGTTTCTGTAGTACAGCCACCTAGCACTGTTGATTGCTTAGCGGTGTATGTGTAGTACAGCCACCTAGCACTGTTTTGGTTAGCGGTGTATGTGTAGTACAGCCACCTAGCACTGTTGATTGCTTAGCGGTGTTTCTGTAGTACAGCCACCTAGCACTGTTTTGGTTAGCAGTGTTTCTGTACAGCCACCTAACATTGTTGATTCAGTTGTATGTGTAGTACAGCCACCTAACATTGTTGATTGCTTCCGGTGTTGTAGTACAGCCCCTCTGAACCAGAGATTGTGGGGGTGTAACTGGTCTAGGAACAGGGATTGGTTAACTGGTCTAGGAACACTGTTGGGTTAACTGGTCTAGGAACAGTGGGTTAACTGGTTTGGAACAGTGGGTTAACTAGTCTAGGAACAGTTGATTGTTAACTGGTCTAGGAACAGCCACCTAACTGGTCTGAGGAACAGCGGGTTAACTGGTCTAGGAACAGGGGTTAACTGTTGATTGCTTAGGAACGGGGGTTAACTGGTCTAGGAACAGTGGGTTAACTGGTCTAGGAACAGCCACCTAACACTGTTGATTGCTTAGGGTGTATGTGGGTTACAGCCACCTAGGAACAGTTGGTTAACTGGTCTAGGAACAGTGGGTTAGTACTGTTGATTGCTAGGAACAGTGGGTTAACTGGTCTAGGAACAGTGGGTTAACTGTATTTCTAGGAACAGTGGGTTAACTGGTCTAGGAACAGTGGGTTAACTGTCTGAAATGTGGGTTAACTGGCCCAGGAACAGTGGGTTAACTGGTCTAGGAACAGTGGGTTAACTGGTCTAGGAACAGTGGGTTAACTGGTCTAGGAACAGTGGGTTAACTGGTCTAGGAACAGTGGGTTAACTGGTCTAGGAACAGTGGGTTAACTGGTCTAGGAACAGTGGGTTAACTGGTCTAGGAACAGTGGGTTAACTGGTCTAGGAACAGTGGGTTAACTGGTCTAGGAACAGTGGGTTAACTGGTCTAGGAACAGTGGGTTAACTGGTCTAGGAACAGTGGGTTAACTGGTCTAGGAACAGTGGGTTAACTGGTCTAGGAACAGTGGGTTAACTGGTCTAGGAACAGTGGGTTAACTGGTCTAGGAACAGTGGGTTAACTGGTCTAGGAACAGTGGGTTAACTGGTCTAGGAACAGTGGGTTAACTGGTCTAGGAACAGTGGGTTAACTGGTCTAGGAACAGTGGGTTAACTGGTCTAGGAACAGTGGGTTAACTGGTCTAGGAACAGTGGGTTAACTGGTCTAGGAACAGTGGGTTAACTGGTCTAGGAACAGTGGGTTAACTGGTCTAGGAACAGTGGGTTAACTGGTCTAGGAACAGTGGGTTAACTGGTCTAGGAACAGTGGGTTAACTGGTCTAGGAACAGTGGGTTAACTGGTCTAGGAACAGTGGGTTAACTGGTCTAGGAACAGTGGGTTAACTGGTCTAGGAACAGTGGGTTAACTGGTCTAGGAACAGTGGGTTAACTGGTCTAGGAACAGTGGGTTAACTGGTCTAGGAACAGTGGGTTAACTGGTCTAGGAACAGTGGGTTAACTGGTCTAGGAACAGTGGGTTAACTGGTCTAGGAACAGTGGGTTAACTGGTCTAGGAACAGTGGGTTAACTGGTCTAGGAACAGTGGGTTAACTGGTCTAGGAACAGTGGGTTAACTGGTCTAGGAACAGTGGGTTAACTGGTCTAGGAACAGTGGGTTAACTGGTCTAGGAACAGTGGGTTAACTGGTCTAGGAACAGTGGGTTAACTGGTCTAGGAACAGTGGGTTAACTGGTCTAGGAACAGTGGGTTAACTGGTCTAGGAACAGTGGGTTAACTGGTCTAGGAACAGTGGGTTAACTGGTCTAGGAACAGTGGGTTAACTGGTCTAGGAACAGTGGGTTAACTGGTCTAGGAACAGTGGGTTAACTGGTCTAGGAACAGTGGGTTAACTGGTCTAGGAACAGTGGGTTAACTGGTCTAGGAACAGTGGGTTAACTGGTCTAGGAACAGTGGGTTAACTGGTCTAGGAACAGTGGGTTAACTGGTCTAGGAACAGTGGGTTAACTGGTCTAGGAACAGTGGGTTAACTGGTCTAGGAACAGTGGGTTAACTGGTCTAGGAACAGTGGGTTAACTGGTCTAGGAACAGTGGGTTAACTGGTCTAGGAACAGTGGGTTAACTGGTCTAGGAACAGTGGGTTAACTGGTCTAGGAACAGTGGGTTAACTGGTCTAGGAACAGTGGGTTAACTGGTCTAGGAACAGTGGGTTAACTGGTCTAGGAACAGTGGGTTAACTGGTCTAGGAACAGTGGGTTAACTGGTCTAGGAACAGTGGGTTAACTGGTCTAGGAACAGTGGGTTAACTGGCCTAGGAACAGTGGGTTAACTGGCCTAGGAACAGTGGGTTAACTGGCCTAGGAACAGTGGGTCAACTGGTCTAGGAACAGTGGGTCAACTGGTCTAGGAACAGTGGGTTAACTGGTCTAGGAACAGTGGGTTAACTGGTCTAGGAACAGTGGGTTAACTGGTCTAGGAACAGTGGGTTAACTGGTCTAGGAACAGTGGGTTAACTGGTCTAGGAAACAGTCTGGTTAACTGGTCTAGGAACTGTGGGTTAACTGACCTAGGAACAGTGGGTTAACTGGTCTAGGAACATTTTGGTTAACTGGTCTAGGAACATTGGGTTAACTGGTCTAGGAACATTGGGTTAACTGGTCTAGGAACATTGGGTTAACTGGTCTAGGAACAGTGGGGCTCAACTGGTCTAGGAACAGTGGGTCAACTGGTCTAGGAACAGTGGGTCAACTGGTCTAGGAACAGGGACCCTGGGTCTAACAGTGCCTTAGCTCAGACCCTGTTGCTAGGGAAACTGGTCTAGGAACAGTGGGTTAACTGGTCTAGGAACAGTCTGGTTAACTGGTCTAGGAACAGTGGGTTAACTGGTCTAGGAACAGTGGGTTAACTGGTCTAGGAACAGTGGGTTAACTGGTCTAGGAACAGTGGGTTAACTGGTCTAGGAACAGTGGGTTAACTGGTCTGGAACTAGGGGTTAACTGGTCTAGGAACAGCCTAGGTTAACTGGTCTAGGAACAGTGGGTTAACTGGTCTAGGAACAGTGGGTTAACTGGTCTAGGAACAGTGGGTTAACTGGTCTAGGAACAGTGGGTTAACTGGTCTAGGAACAGTGGGTTAACTGGTCTAGGAACAGTGGGTTAACTGGTCTAGGAACCCTGGGTTAACTGGTCTAGCTCAACAGTGGGTTAACTGGTCTAGGAACAGTGGGTTAACCCTGGTCTAGGAACAGTGGGTTAACTGGCCTAGCTCAGAACAGTGGGTTAACTGGTCTAGGAACAGTGGGTTAACCCTGTTCTAGGAACAACCCTGGGTTAACTGGCCTAGCTCAACAGTGGGTTAACTGGTCTAGAAACAGCCTGGGTTAACTGGCTAGGAACAGTGGGTTAACTGGCCAAAGCTCAGTGGGTTAACTGGCCTGAGGAACAGTGGGTTAACTGGCTAGGAAACAGTGGGTTAACTGGCCAAAGCTCAGAACAGTGGGTTAACCCTGGTCTGGAACAGTGGGTTAACTGGTGCTAGGAACAATGGGTTAACTGGTCAAAGCTCAGAACAGTGGGTTAACTGGTCTGAACAGTGGGTTAACTGGTGTAGGAACAGTGGGTTAACTGGCCTAAACAGTGGGTTAACTGGCTAGGAACAGTGGGTTAACTGGCCTAGGAACAGTGGGTTAACTAGCCTAGGAACAGTGGAACACGGCCAAAGCTGGACCCTGTTGCTAGGGGAACAGTGGGTTAACTGGCCTAGAACAGTGGGTTAACTGGTCTAGGAACAGTGGGTTAAGTGGGTACTGCTTTAGGAACTGTTGTCGTTTGGCGTATGAAATGGGTTAATCTGGTCTTTGAAGATGTGTTGACCAGGTTACCTGGTCTAGGAACAGTGGGTTAACTCACACTAATGAACAGTGGGTTAAAGGTCTAAACAATGGGTTAACTGCAAACTCATTCCATGGGGGCAGAATGTCTGTGATTTGTTTCACTGAAGACTCAACCAGGTTACTAGTCCAACTCATCAATGAACCACTCTGCAACCAGGTGACAAAATCCGTCTGTTTACCGCCCTGACCTATAGAGTCTTTGCATGAAATGCGCATAGATATTTCCGTCTGAGGTGAAAGTCAGAGATGTGCAGAGGTTTGGGGACATTCTATGTTTTGAAAATGCCTGTAGGTTTCTTTACAAACTATGTTTCCCTTGCGGGAAACCAGGTCTGAACACGCCTCTCGGGAACAGTTGCTAGGGAAACCTCTGGGAACAGACAGAGCCTCTGGGGGGAAACCCTGGTCGACAGCCTAGCTCAGCCTCTCAAGAAACTTATCTGAACACAGCCTAGCTCAGACCCTGTTGCTAGGGGAAACCCTGGTCTGAACACGCCTAGCTCAGACCCTGTTGCTAGGGGAAACCCTGGTCTGAACACAGCCTAGCTCAGACCCTGTTGCTAGGGGAAACCCTGGTCTGAACACCACACTAGCTCAGACCCTGTGAATGGTAGCATGCTGGAGAAACCCTGGTCTGAACACAGCCATGTAAATAAATATATAGCTCAGACCCTGACTTTTGCCCAATGCTAGGGGAAACCCTGGTCTGAACACAGCCTAGGACTTTAGACCCTGTTGCAAGGGCCTTGCCTGAACACGGCCCTACTCAGACCCTGTTGCTAGGGGAAACCCTGGTCTGAACACGGTCAAAGCTCAGACCTGTTGCTAGGGTCTAGTGGTCTGAACACGGCCAAAGCTCAGACCCTGTTTAAATATTATAAGCGTTATGGATTCCTCCTATATTTCTTTACCCTCAAGTTATCTTTACTATGTAAACCAATACCTAACAACTCCAAAGCTCAGACCCTGTTGCTAGGGGAAACACTGATGTGAACACTGGCCTTGGCTCAGACCCTGTTTTGACTCTCTTAAAAATATATTATTGCCACACAATGAAATATTCTTTAGTGCAATCACTTTAACCTAAAGCTCAGACCCTGTTGCTAGTGGAAAGACGGATGTGAACACGTTAACTCAGACCCTGTTGCTTTTAGGGGAAACATTGGTCTGAACACAGCCCCTGAGGTCTTAGTGATGGTACTGCTTTAATAACTGTTGTCAATCAATTGCGTTATGTAAATATATTAGTATCTGGTGTTTGCCAGATGTATTGAATAAATAGGAAATTACCTGAATTACCTTACCATGCATCAGCCACCAATGCTCAGCCTTGGTCACTTTCCACTAATGTAACAACATTGGTTAAAGGAACTAACACCAATATCAAAACTTAAACTCTTCCATGGACCAATGTCTGCTGGTTTTTCCCTTCACTGAAGACCTGTACAACCAGGTGAGTGGAGGTCCTAACTCATCAATGAAGACCTAGACAACCAGGTGACAAAATCCGTCTGTTTAAGCTAGAGATATATGTGTCTTTGCATGAAATGCGCATGCGCAGATATCACCCTTCCGCATCTGAGGTGAAAGGTCAGAGCTAGAGCAGAGGTTTGTCAGACCATGAGGCATCCCGTCTTCTCACAGAAAATGCCTGTACTGCTTGGCCTGTTCAAACTTTATGATCCTTTTTAAAGGGAACAGACTGCCTGTAGAACAGAACCTTAGGCCTCTCGGGAACAGAGCGAGCTCCCTCAAGACTTATCTGAAGGTCATGTACTCTTCTCTCAACTTGTGTCTGTAACGTCGGAGCGGTTCTGGGCTACACGTTAATGTGGACAGCTCAGACTGCTCCATTTTGCTCTAGGAAGTCCAAAGACCACACTACTCTTAAGGTCCCCGTACCAGTTAAAGACATGAATGGTAGCATATGTGGAGATAGTTATGTGTATAAAACAAGGGGATAAATACATGTAAATAAATATATATAATGATAGAAGATCAGGAAACTATCTCTCAGGTACAGGACAGAGAATTCAGAACAAACTTCCTTTTGACTTTTTTCTGGGGACTATCTGTTATTCAATGTGTTTCTAATAGCAGTAAGGACTATCTGTTATTCAATGTGTTTCTAATAGCAGTAAGGACTATCTGTTATTCAATGTGTTTCTAATAGCAGTAAGGACTATCTGTTATTCAATGTGTTTCTATTGGCTAATAGCAGTAAGGACTATCTGTTATTCATGGTGTATCTATGGGCTAATAGCAGTAAGGACTATCTGTTATTCAATGTGTTTCTAATAGCAGTAAGGACTATCTGTTATTCCTCTCTAGGTTTCTTCCTAGGTTTTGGCCTTTCTAGGGAGTTTTTCCTAGCCACCGTGCTTTTACACCTGCATTGTTTGCTGTTTGGGGTTTTAGGCTGGGTTTCTGTACAGCACTTTGAGATATCAGCTGATGTACGAAGGGCTATATAAATAAATTTGATTTGATTTGATTTGAATGTGTTTCTATGGGCTAATAGCAGTAAGGACTATCTGTTATTCAATGTGTTTCTATGGGCTAATAGCAGTAAGGACTATCTGTTATTCAATGTGTTTCTATGGGCTAATAGCAGTAAGGACTATCTGTTATTCAATGTGTTTCTATGGGCTAATAGCAGTAAGGACTATCTGTTATTCAATGTGTTTCTATGGGCTAATAGCAGTAAGGACTATCTGTTATTCAATGTGTTTCTATGGGCTAATAGCAGTAAGGACTATCTGTTATTCAATGTGTTTCTATTGGCTAATAGCAGTAAGGACTATCTGTTATTCAATGTGTTTCTATTGGTTTCTATTGGTTTCTATTGGCTAATAGCAGTAATGCCAAACAACACCTTTCCTCACCTCACCTTTGTGTCAAGAACTGCAACGCTGCTGGGTTTTTCAGGCTCAACAGTTTCCCGTGTACCAAGAATGGTCCACCACCCAAAAGGACATCCGGCCAACTTGACAACTGTAGGAATAATTGGAGTCAACATGGGCCAGCATCCCTGTGGTACACTTTCAACACCTTGTAGAGTCCATACCCCAACAAATTGGGGCTGTTCTGAGGGAAAAGAGGTTATATTATATTAATGAAATTATTAATATAATATTTGAGAACTAACAATCAATTAAATAAAAGCTAGAACATCAGGGAGAACTGAAAATTCCCAAAACAATTTAGTAGTTTAGAAGAATGTTTTCATTGGTTGAGCAAAAGAGCACAGTATTAGTTAACATTAGCCTACCATGACAGATAGAGACTAGAGACATAATGCAGGCCAGAGATGTGACTCTTCTGGTCTCTTTTAGAGCCATAAGGCAGGCCAAGGAGCTGTTGTTTCTGATGAACCAACTAAGACATGAAAAGGACTTCGTCTGGCTTAGTGTTGCGATACAATCAGAGGTGAACAGTTGTTTATAGAATTGTCGCGGCTGTCGTATGAACAATTGGACCCAGGCGCAGCGTGAGTAGAGTTCCACATTTTAATGAGAGTGAGACTTCCAAAAACAACAAAGATATAATGATCGTGAAATTACGTAGCGCACACATAGAGACTCACACAAAACAATATCCCACATCGCAAGTTGGGGAAAAGGACACATTAAGTATGTCCCCAATTAGAGGTAACGAGTATCAGCTGCCTCCTATTGGGAACCACACACACACCAACATAGAAATATAATACCTAGAACCCCCCCCCTAGTCACGCCCAGAACCCTGAGGGCTCTCTATGGTCAGGGCGGGACAAGAAGCAGTTAAATCTTTGATGGATTAATTTTGGTTGTGATTATAATTCCCTGTGTCAGATTCAATAGTTGCTATATCAGATAATTGGTCATTACTGCGTAGCTTGTTGGCCAGTAAACGACTGAAACGATTACCATGGAAGTAATGATTGAGTCTTACTCAATGGATGGCAAATTCTGCACTCTGTCTTCCCAATAAATTAAGTTCTGTGTTGACTTTGGAAGAGTAATATCTACCTGGTACGGAGAGTGTTTGTTGAGAACGTTCTATCGCAGTTAAAAACATTATAATATCTTCTTTAATTGTAATTAACGCAGTTACATCATTTAAAACATATATAAAACCATTGGTGGCATCCCCATAGACCAAATTGTTATTGATCATTATGAATTGAATTTAGTTACATTTCAAATTCATCACAGAATGTAGGATTTTGTAGAAATTAAACATCTTGTGGCTCTTTCCGGAGATTCTTACATTTCGAAGTTGAAATGAAACATTGAAAACGCCGTCCTGTGGCTCTTTCCGGAGATTCTGACATTTCGAGGTTGGCAGTAGTAGGCGTGGCGATGCGACAAGCTCATATGTCGAATTTAAATTTTGTTTTGATTAAAGAAAATGAAAAAGTGTACTCTTTTTACTTGTTCAAGAAGAAGAAGAAGATTCTGCCATCTTGGTCTTTTATCCAAGATGGTGAATTTGAGTTTCTTACTGCGCATCATTATGACCTTTAGTTTGTGAGGGGCTTTATGAAAAGCAGCTAGTTAGTACAACTGTTTTCCTAATCTACGTGAGTCCTTTTGGAGCAGGTGTGTTTCTTGGAGCATTGCTATATCATCTTGTTAAGATATCGATATCACGGGTTTCTTCTGTTGAAGGAAAGGCGGACCAAAACGTGGTTTGTGTTCATCTTGATATTTAATTAAAGAAAGTACTGAACACTGAATACAAAAACAATAAACAAATAACGACCGTGAAGCTACAAATGAGACCTGTGATGACACAAGCAACTAGCCTAGACAATCACCCACAAACAAACAGTGCAACCCAGGCTACCTCAGCATGATTCTCAATCAGAGACAACTAACGACACCTGCCTCTGATTGAGAACCATACTAGGCCGAAACATACAAAACCCAAATCATAGAAAAACAAACATAGACTGCCCACCCCAACTCACGCCCTGACCATACTAAATAAATACAAAACAAAGGAGATAAAGGTCAGAAGAAATGAGACAGCTGGAGCATGTAACAGGCGAGTTTAGGCCTATGAGACAGTTCAACGGCAGACAGAGAGGAGAAGTAGTTAAGTTATATACACACTGCTCAAATAAAGGGAACACTAAAATAACACATCCTAGATCTGAATGAATTAAATATTCTAATTAAATACTTTTTTCTTTACATAGTTGAATGTGCTGACAACTAAATCACACAAAAATGATCAATGGAAATCAAATTTATCAACCCATGGAGGTCTGGATTTGGAGTCACACTCAAAATTAAAGTGGAAAACCACACTATAGGCTGATCCAACTTTGATGTAATGTCCTTAAAACAAGTCAAAATGAGGCTCAGTAGTGTGTGTGGCCTCCACGTGCCTGTATGACCTCCCTACAATGCCTGGGCATGCTCCTGATGAGGTGGCGGATGGTCTCCTGAGGGATCTCCTCCCAGACCTGGACTAAAGCATCCTCCAACTCCTGGACAGTCTGTGGTGCAACGTGTTGGTGGATGGAGCGAGACATGATGTCCCAGATGTGCTCAATTGGATTCAGGTCTGGGGAACGGGCGGGCCAGTCCATAGCATCAATACCTTCCTCTTGCAGGAACTGCTGACACACTCCAGCCACATGAAGTCAAGCATTGTCTTGCATTAGGAGGAACCCAGGTCTCATCTCGGTACCTAATGGCAGTCAGGCTACCTCTGGCGAGCACATGGAGGGCTGTGCGGCCCCCCAAAGAAATGCCACCCCACACCATGACTGACCCAACGCCAAACCGGTCATGCTGGAGGATATTGCGTCTCACGGCGTCTCCAGACTCTGTCACATGCTCAGTGTGAATCTGCTTTCATCTGTGAAGAGCACAGGGCGCCAGTGGCGAATTTGCCAATCTTGGTGTTCTCTGGCAAATGCCAAACGTCCTGCACGGTGTTGGGCTGTAAGCACAACCCCCACCTGTGGACGTCGGGCCCTCATACCACCCTCATGGAGTCTGTTTCTGGCCGTTTGAGCAGACACGTGCACATTTGTGGCCTGCTGGAGGTCATTTTGCAGGGCTCTGGCAGTGCTCCTCCTTGCACAAAGGCGGAGGTAGCGGTCCTGCTGCTAGGTTGTTGCCCTCCTATGGCCTCCTCCACGTCTCCTGATGTACTGGCCTGTCTCCTGGTAGCGCCTCCATGCTCTGGACACTACGCTGACAGACACAGCAAACCTTCTTGCCACAGCTCGCATTGATGTGCCATCCTGGATGAGCTGCACTACCTGAGCCACTTGTGTGGGTTGTAGACTCCGTCTCATGCTACCACTAGAGTGAAAGCACCGCCAGCATTCAAAAGTGACCAAAACATCAGCCAGGAAGCATAGGAACTGAGAAGTGGTCTGTGGTCCCCACCTGCAGAACCACTCCTTTATTGGGGGTGTCTTGCTAATTGCCTATAATTTCCACCTGTTGTCTATTCCATTTGCACAACAGCATGTGAAATGTATTGTCAATCAGTGTTGCTTCCTAAGTGGACAGTTTGATTTCACAGAAGTGTGATTGACTTGGAGTTACATTGTGTTGTTTAAGTGTTCCCTTTATTTTTTTTGAGCAGTGTATGTAAGATGCTTCCCGTGTCACGCCCTGATCTGCTTCACCTGTCCTTGTGCTTGTCTCCACCCCCCTCCAGGTGTCTCCATCTTCCCCATTATCCTCTGTGTATTTATACTTGTGTTTCCTGTCTGTCTGTTGACAGTGTGTCTTGTTTGTTCAAGATTACCAGCATTTGTCCTGTCAGTTACTGTCTTTCCCCAGACTCTTTTTTTACTGCCTGCCTGACCCTGAACCCGCCCACCTGACCACTCTGCCTGACCCTGAACCCGCCCACCTGACCACTCTGCCTGACCCTGAACCCGCCCACCTGACCACTCTGCCTGACCCTGAACCCGCCCACCTGACCACTCTGCCTGACCCTGAACCCGCCCACCTGACCACTCTGCCTGACCCTGAACCCGCCCACCTGACCACTCTGCCTGACCCTGAGCCTGCCTGTCGTCCTGCACATTTGCCTTTGTTGCTGTAATAAACATTGTTACTTCGACACGGTCTGTGTCTGTGTCTTACCCTGATAAGACTAGTGAATTAAATTGAGATTAACTTCTCTCACTAGCGAGCCAGCTAACCAGCAAAAAAAGCTAGGGTAAACAAACAGTGACGAAAGTTAAATGAGACACCTTTACTAGCTTTTCTGTCAGTGTTAGCAGGTCTGTTATTGTTACGAAACAAAGAGAAATGAATATTGATAAGTATTAATCTCTATATTATTACATTCCACCTTTTCAGGGAAAAGCAAAAGGCTGAAAAGTGTCAATATTTTCAAGGAGGAGGAGCTAGCCTTCTTGATACAGGAAGAGCTAATGTCCTGCTGGCCCTCAGATGAAGCAATACTTCCTGTTATGGTCGGGTGTATAAAAAAAATATAATAAAAATACCCCCGAAAAGTCCAACATACACAAACACAGCGGAATAAAACAATTGATTTTCCTTCACCCAAAGAATCTAAGTGTAATGAGATATACATTCGGAAGGCATTCAGAACCCTTTTTCAAGATGTTGTTACATTACAGGCTTATTCTAAAATGGATTCAACTGTTTGTTTGTTTTTTGTTGCCTTTTTAAAATTTTAATACATTTGCAAAAAAATAATAAAAACCTGTTTTCGCTTTGTCATTATGGGTTGTTGTGTGTCGATTTCTGAGGACTTTTTGCTGAGAATTTTTTATTTATTTAATCCATTTAGGAATAAGGCTCTAACATAACAAAATGTGGGAAAGGTCAAGGGGTCTGAATACTTTTCGAGAAGGCACAGTATGACATTTTAAAGAAAAGTTAGAAGCGTTAGAGGAAGGCCATAAAAATTGTCAAAGACTCCAGCCACCCGAGTCATAGACTGTTCTCTCTGCTACCACATGGCAAGCGGAACCAGGGCACCAAATCTAGGTCCAAGAGGCTTCTAAACAGCTTCTACCCCCAAGCCATAAGACTCCTGAACATCTAGTCAAAGGGCTATCCAGACCCCCCTGTATATAGTCTCCACATTGACTCTGTACCGGTACCCCCTTTATATAGCCTCCACATTGACTCTGTATCGGTACCCCCTGTATATAGCCTCCACATTGACTCTGTACCAGTACCCCCTGTATATAGCCTCCACATTGACTCTGTACCGGTACCCCCTGTATAGATCCTCCACATTGACTCTGTACTGTAATACCCTGTATAGATCCTCCATATTGACTCTGTACCGTAATACCCTGTATAGATCCTCCACATGGACTCTGTACCGGTACCCCCTGTATATAGCCTCCACATTGACTCTGTACCGTAATACCCTGTATAGATCCTCCACATTGACTCTGTACCGGTACTCCCTGTATATAGCCTCCACATTGACTCTGTACCAGTACACCCTGTATATAGCCTCCACATTGACTCTGTACCGGTACACCCTGTATATAGCCTCCACATTGACTCTGTACCGGTACCCCCTGTATATAGCCTCCACATTGACACTGTACCTGTACCCCCTGTATATAGCCTCCACATTGACTCTGTACCGGGACCCCCTGTATATAGCCTCCACATTGACTCTGTACCGGTACCCCCTGTATATAGCCTCGACATTGACTCTGTACCGTAATACCCTGTATAGATCCTCCACATTGACTCTGTACCGTAATACCCTGTATATAGCCTCCACATTGACTCTGTACCGTAATACCCTGTATATAGCCTCCACATTGACTCTGTACCGTAATACCCTGTATATAGTCTCCACATTGACTCTGTACCGTAACACCCTGTATATAGCCTCCACATTGACTCTGTACCGTAATACCCTGTATATAGTCTCCACATTGACTCTGTACCGTAATACCCTGTATAGATCCTCCACATTGACTCTGTACCGTAACACACTGTATATAGCCTCCACATTGACTCTGTACCGGTACCCCCTGTATATAGCCTCCACATTGACTCTGTACCGGTACCCCCTGTATATAGCCTCGACATTGACTCTGTACCGTAATACCCTGTATAGATCCTCCACATTGACTCTGTACCGTAATACCCTGTATATAGCCTCCACATTGACTCTGTACCGTAATACCCTGTATATAGCCTCCACATTGACTCTGTACCGTAATACCCTGTATATAGTCTCCACATTGACTCTGTACCGTAACACCCTGTATATAGCCTCCACATTGACTCTGTACCGTAATACCCTGTATATAGTCTCCACATTGACTTTGTACCGTAATACTCTGTATAGATCCTCCACATTGACTCTGTACCGTAATACCCTGTATAGATCCTCCACATTGACTCTGTACTGGTACCCCCTGTATATAGCCTCCACATTGACTCTGTAGTAATACCCTGTATAGATCCTCCACATTGACTCTGTACTGGTACCCCCTGTATATAGTCTCCACATTGACTCTGTACCGTAATACCCTGTATAGATTCTCCACATTGAAGTATAATATACAATGGTGTGTGTAATCAGTAATCATTAGTGTAAGTGAGTGTTTTGCATGCATGAATGTGATAATGCAGGGTGATGAAAGGTGCCAAAGCAAACAAACAAAAGGCCACCAAGAACCACAACACAATCTACAACGGGTGTCTGCATGGAGAGAGTCTCCTCCATGAATGTTGAAGAGGTCTATTTATCCTGGGAGACACCTGGCCCAGGTGTTTCCCATGTAGCTGACGACCCTCTCAACTCCGCCCACTGGCATCCTAATAAGGAAACAAGAACAAAGACAGAATACGGCAGACAGAGTGGGAGGGTCGTCACAGAGTAGTTAAAACAATCTAACAATGGAGCTTCAAGCCTTGCCATCAAGCCTTGGGGTTTTTCCAGACTGAAAGGATTTAATAGCCTCAACAAGTGTTGACTTTACCGTGAAATGCTTTCTTACAAACCCTTAACCAACAGTGTAGACCTTACTGTGAAATGCTTTACTGACAAGCCTTTAACCATCAGTGCAGTTCAAGAAGAAGAAAATACTCAAATAAAAAGTCATAGTGAAAAGTAACACAATAAGAATAACAACAATGAGGCTATATATCGGGGGCACCGATACCGAGTCAGTGTGCAGGGATACAGGCTAGTTGAGGTAATCTGTACATGTAGGTGGGGGCGAAGTGACTATTTAACAAATAAGTAGCGAGTAGCAGCAGTGTACAAGAGGGGGGAGGGTCAATGTAAATTGTCCGCTGTCGATTTCATGTATTGTTCAGCAGGCTAATGGCTTGGGGTAGAAGCTGTTGAGGAGCCTTTTGGTTCTAGACTTGGCGCCGGTACCGCTTACGTGCGGTAGCAGAGAAAACAGTCTACCACTAGGGTAGCTGGAGTCTTTGACAATTTTTGGGGCCTTTCTCTGACACAGCCTAGTATATAGGTCCTGGATGGCAGGAAGCTTGGCCCCAGTCAGTGAAGACACTTGCCAGTTGGTCTGCGCATGCTCTGAATACACGTCCTGGTAATCCGTCTGGCTCCGCTGCCTTTTGAATGTTGTTTAAAGGTCTTACTCACATCGGCTACCGAGAGCGTTGTCACACAGTCATTCACAACAGCTGGTGCTCTCGTGCATGCTTCAGTGTTGCTTGCCTCGAAGCGAGCATAAAAGGCATTTTGCCGTCTGATTGTGCAGTTGCTGTACCAGGCGGTGATACAGCCAAACAGGATGATCTCAATTGTGCATCTGTAAAAGTTTGTGGGTCTTAGGGGCAAGCCGAATCTCCTGCAGATGAAGAGGTGCTGTTGCGCCTTCTTCAGAACACTGTAGTAGTATTAGTATTTAATATAGATCCCCCATTAGTTCCTGCCAAGGCAGCAGCTACTCTTCCTGAGGTTTATTATGGATCCCCATTAGTTCCTGCCAAGGCAGCAGCTACTCTTCCTGGGGTTTATTATGGATCCCCATTAGTTCCTGCCAAGGCAGCAGCTACTCTTCCTGGGGTTTATTATGAATCCCCATTAGTTCCTGCCAAGGCAGCAGCTACTCTTCCTGGGGTTTATTATGGATCCCCATTAGTTCCTGTCGAGGCAGAAGCTACTCTTCCTGGGGTTTATTATGGATCCCCATTAGTTCCTGCCAAGGCAGCAGCTACTCTTCCTGGGGTTTATTATGAATCCCCATTAGTTCCTGCCAAAGCAGCAGCTACTCTTCCTGGGGTTTATTATGGATCCCCATTAGTTCCTGCCAAGGCAGCAGCTACTCTTCCTGAGGTTTATTATGGATCCCCATTAGTTCCTGCCAAGGCAGCAACTACTCTTCCTGGGGTTTATTATGGATCCCCATTAGTTCCTGCCAAGGCAGCAGCTACTCTTCCTGGGGTTTATTATGAATCCCCATTAGTTCCTGCCAAAGCAGCAGCTACTCTTCCTGGGGTTTATTATGGATCCCCATTAGTTCCTGCCAAGGCATCAGCTACTCTTCCTGGGGTTTATTATGGATCCCCATTAGTTCCTGCCAAGGCATCAGCTACTCTTCCTGGGGTTTATTATGGATCCCCATTAGTTCCTGCCAAGGCATCAGCTACTCTTCCTGGGGTTTATTATGGATCCCCATTAGTTCCTGCCAAGGCATCAGCTACTCTTCCTGGGGTCTGGCTAATTTATGACAGTTTTACAATTTCAAAAATATTACAATACATTTATAACAGCTTTCGCAACACGTGTCTGTGTGGGTGGACCATTTCAGCTTTTCAGTGTTGTGTGCGGCGAGGAACTTGAAGCTTTTCACTTTCTCCACTGCGGCCCCGTCGATGTGGATGTGTTCCCTATGCTGTCTCCTGAAGTCAGCTCCTTCGTTTTGTTGACATTTTCCTGGCACCACTTGGCCAGGGTCCTCAACTCCCTGTATCTCGTCGTTGTTGGTAATCAGGCCTACCATGGTTGTCGTCTGCAAACGTCATGGTAGAGTTGGAGCACGCATTTGTGGGTAAACAGAGAGTACAGGAGAAGGCTGAGCGTCCTTTTGGGGCCCGAGTTGAGGATCAGCATAGTGGAGCGGTTGCCTACATGCAGCACCGGGGGTGGCCCATCAGGATTCCAGGACCCAGTTGCACAGGGTGGAGTTCAGACCCAGGGCCCCAAGCTTAATGGTGAGCTGAATAGCAGAGCAGACACTGATAAACCCTTCATTATGTTGAATTTAGTTGTATGGCTTTGTCCCAAATGGCACTCTATTCCCTACATAGTGAACTACTTTACCTTATGGGGTCTGGTCCAAAGTAATATACTATTAAGGGAATAGGGTGCCATTTATGATGCAGACATAGTCTCCCACTCCTAATTAACACCTAATTAATTATGTTAAAGGATTAAGATGTTCAACAACCTGCAGGGTCATCTGTTCTGTTACATCTGTATTCCTATTCCTGGTCCATTTCACTTCCATTCTAGTTCCATTGTGGTGTTGTAGTTCCATTGTGGTGTTGTAGTTCCATTGTGGTGTTGTAGTTCCATTGTGGTGTTCTAGTTCCATTGTGGTGTTGTAGTTCCATTGTGGTGTTCTAGTTCCATTGTGGTGTTGTAGTTCCATTGTGGTGTTCTAGTTCCATTGTGGTGTTGTAGTTCCATTGTGGTGTTGTAGTTCCATTGTGGTGTTCTACTTCCATTGTGGTGTTGTAGTTCCATTGTGGTGTTCTAGTTCCATTGTGGTGTTGTAGTTCCATTGTGGTGTTGTAGTTCCATTGTGGTGTTCTAGTTCCATTGTGGTGTTGTAGTTCCATTGTGGTGTTGTAGTTCCATTGTGGTGTTCTAGTTCCATTGTGGTGTTCTACTTCCATTGTGGTGTTGTAGTTCCATTGTGGTGTTGTAGTTCCATTGCGGTGTTGTAGTTCCATTGTGGTGTTCTAGTTCCATTGTGGTGTTGTAGTTCCATTGTGGTGTTGTAGTTCCATTGTGGTGTTGTAGTTCCATTGTGGTGTTGTAGTTCCATTGTGGTGTTGTAGTTCCATTGTGGTGTTGTAGTTCCATTGTGGTGTTCTACTTCCATTGTGGTGTTGTAGTTCCATTGTGGTGTTGTAGTTCCATTGTGGTGTTCTAGTTCCATTGTGGTGTTGTAGTTCCATTGTGGTGTTGTATTTCCATTGTGGTGTTGTAGTTCCATTGTGGTGTTATAGTTCCATTGTGGTGTTGTAGTTCCATTGTGGTGTTGTAGTTCCATTGTGGTGTTGTAGTTCCATTGTGGTGTTCTAGTTCCATTGTGGTGTTGTAGTTCCATTGTGGTTTTGTAGTTCCATTGTGGTGTTGTAGTTCCATTGTGGTGTTGTAGTTCCATTGTGGTGTTGTAGTTCCATTGTGGTGTTGTAGTTCCATTGTGGTGTTGTAGTTCCATTGTGGTGTTCTAGTTCCATTGTGGTGTTGTAGTTCCATTGTGGTGTTGTAGTTCCATTGTGGTGTTGTAGTTCCATTGTGGTGTTGTAGTTCCATTGTGGTGTTGTAGTTCCATTGTGGTGTTCCATTGTGGTGTTGTAGTTCCATTGTGGTGTTGTAGTTCCATTGTGGTGTTGTAGTTCCATTGTGGTGTTGTAGTTCCATTGTGGTGTTGTAGTTCCATTGTGGTGTTGTAGTTCCATTGTGGTGTTGTAGTTCCATTGTGGTGGTGTAGTTCCATTGTGGTGTTGTAGTTCCATTGTGGTGGTGTAGTTCCATTGTGGTGTTGTAGTTCCATTGTGGTGTTGTAGTTCCATTGTGGTGTTGTAGTTCCATTGTGGTGTTGTAGTTCCATTGTGGTGTTGTAGTTCCATTGTGGTGGTGTAGTTCCATTGTGGTGTTGTAGTTCCATTGCGGTGTTGTAGTTCCATTGTGGTGTTGTTGTTCCATTGTGGTGTTCCATTGTGGTGTTGTAGTTCCATTGCGGTGTTGTAGTTCCATTGTGGTGTTGTAGTTCCATTGTGGTGTTGTAGTTCCATTGTGGTGTTGTAGTTCCATTGTGGTGGTGTAGTTCCATTGTGGTGTTGTAGTTCCATTGCGGTGTTGTAGTTCCATTGTGGTGTTGTTGTTCCATTGTGGTGTTCCATTGCGGTGTTGTAGTTCCATTGTGGTGTTGTAGTTCCATTGTGGTGTTGTAGTTCCATTGTGGTGTTCTAGTTCCATTGTGGTGTTCTAGTTCCATTGTGGTGTTCTAGTTCCATTGTGGTGTTCTAGTTCCATTGTGGTGTTGTAGTTCCATTGTGGTGTTCTAGTTCCATTGTGGTGGAAACACATGTAATAAAAACATGTAAAAATTAAAACAAAATGAAACACAGGCGTTCTAACACTCGCTCATACAATTCCCAGCATGCACCAACACTCCCAGTACAGAGAGAGAGAGGGAGAGACTTTCTGACTACTGGATGTGACACATCACAGGTTTCAGGATGGATCAGCTGTTGTGTTGAAGGAGACTAGGACATGTCTCACTACAGATGTGTCTCTCCCTATTGGAGACAGGAAGACATCATGATGACTACATCTGTGATAACTGTGTGTGTTTTTCCAAGACAATAAATATCTCAGGCTTGAATTATTCTCAAATCTGAGTCAGAATGATACAATCACAATCAGACTGAATCTCCTACAAAAACATAACATTCAGCTATAATCTATGTACGTCCCAAGTGGCGCCGTATTCAATATGGCCCTAGTCAACAGTAGTAGACTATATAGGGAACGAGTATCCCAGGACACTGCTCTCCCTTGACCAGGCTGGAACAGGCTATGTGAGGTTGAAATTTAGATTTAGACAGCCATTAGGTAATCATGCTCTTTAATCTCTAAATGTCCAGTGTGTGTGTGTGTGTGTGTGTGTGTGTGTGTGTGTGTGTGTGTGTGTGTGTGTGTGTGTGTGTGTGTGTGTGTGTGTGTGTGTGTGTGTGTGTGTGTGTGTGTGTGTGTGTGTGTGTGTGTGTGTGTGGGGGGGAGAGAGGCTAGATATGAGTCCTATAACTTGGCTCTGTGTACATTCTAGGTTCAT
>NC_060180.1:77348981-77410454 GCF_021184085.1 Oncorhynchus gorbuscha | reverse complement strand
AATACCCTGTATAGATTCTCCACATTGACTCTGTACTGGTACCCCCTGTATAAAGACTTGCTTTTTCTTTTACTGCTGCTGTTTAATTATTTGTTACTTTGATTTTCAATTTCATACTTAACCCTTTTTTTCTTAACTTCTTAAACCTTTGTTGGTGTCACGCCCTGGCCATAGATAGAGTTTTATTCTCTATTTTGGTTAGGCCAGGGTGTGACTAGGGTGGGCATTCTAGTTTCTTTAGTTCTATGTTTTCTATTTCTCTGTGTTTGGTCGGGTATGGTTCTCAATCAGAGGCAGCTGTCTATCGTTGTCTCTGATGTATGGCTAAAGATTGTATGGCTAAATGTATCTAATTTATGGCTAAATGTATCTAATTTATGGCTAAATGTATCTAATTTATGGCTAAATGTATCTAATTTATGGCTAAATGTATCTAATTTATGGCTAAATGTATCTAATTTATGGCTAAATGTATCTAATTTATGGCTAAATGTATCTAATTTATGGCTAAATGTATCTAACTTATGGCTAAATGTATCTAATTTATGGCTAAATGTATCTAATTTATGGCTAAATGTATCTAATTTATGGCTAAATGTATCTAATTTATGGCTAAATGTATCTAACTTATGGCTAAATGTATCTAACTTATGGCTAAATGTATCTAATTTATGGCTAAATGTATCTAATTTATGGCTAAATGTATCTAATTTATGGCTAAATGTATCTAATTTATGGCTAAATGTATCTAATTTATGGCTAAATGTATCTAATTTATGGCTAAATGTATCTAACTTATGGCTAAATGTATCTAATTTATGGCTAAATGTATCTAATTTATGGCTAAATGTATCTAATTTATGGCTAAATGTATCTAATTTATGGCTAAATGTTGCTCATAACTCCCATTGATTTTGTTGGTCTATCTTTGTTATTGTAGCAACCTACTGAGGTCATTGTGGTATTTTGAGGATCATTTGGCCTTTTTGGCTACATTCTGTTTTGTTTTGATGACACATTTGACATTGACCTTTCCTCCTACAGAACCTGGTAATCCTCCTAGATGACATCCGCTGTCATCCGCTGTTCCAAATGATATGAAAATCATCCTCCTCACCCACTCTATTTCTTTCTCTCTCTGTGTCTCTCTCTTTCTGACTCTCTCTTTTTCTCTCTTTCTGTCTCTCTGATATATACAGTGGGCTCCAAAATTACTGGCACCCCATAATCAAATATAAACAATATAATTATAGAGATAAACTCAAAATACCAACATGTGAGAAATACTATACTTTATTAATGTTTCAATGGAACCAAAATAATTTATAGATCAATGTCCTCCAAATCAAGGTTTCACAATTAATGGCACCCTTAAAGATTATTGTAAATAACATCTACCAAAATTAAACCACAAATTAGATTACACTTATTTAAGTTTATCTATGTCTTAAGGAACTACAGTGCCTTGCGAAAGTATTCGGCCCCCTTGAACTTTGCGACCTTTTGCCACATTTCAGGCTTCAAACATAAAGATATAAAACTGTATTTTTTGTGAAGAATCAACAACAAGTGGGACACAATCATGAAGTGGAACGACATTTATTGGATATTTCAAACCTTTTTAACAATTCAAAAACTGAAAAATTGGGCGCGCAAAATTATTCAGCCCCCTTAAGTTAATACTTTGTAGCGCCACCGTTTGCTGCGATTACAGCTGTAAGTAGCTTGGGGTATGTCTCTATCAGTTTTGCACATCGAGAGACTGAATTTTTTTCCCATTCCTCCTTGCAAAACAGCTCGAGCTCAGTGAGGTTGGTTTACAATGATGGCAAAAACATTTTAGAGTGAGCTGACCCTGGTGTTAGAGGGAGTACGCTGACCCTGGTGCTAGAGGGGGTATGCAGCTGGAGGTTGAATGTTTGAAGGGGTACGGGACTATAAAACGTGTGTGAACCACTGCTCTAGGGCAACAGTGTCTAGATGGAATTTGTATCTGTTGTCCTGTCAACTGGACCTTTTTTGGAACACCATCATTATAGTCTTACAGATATTTACTGTCAGGGCCCAGGTCTGTCAGGGTCCAGGTCTGTCAGGGCCCAGGTCTGTCAGGGCCCAGGTCTGTCAGGGCCCAGGTCTGGCAGGGCCCAGGTCTGTCAAGGCCCAGGTCTGTCAGGGCCCAGATCTGACAGAATCTGTGCAGAAGATCTAGGTGCTGCTGTAGGCCCTCCTTCGTTGGAGACAGAAGCACGAGATCATCAGCAAATAGTAAACATTTGACTTCAGATTCTAGTCGGGGGAGGCTGGGTGCTGCAGACTGTTCTAGTGCCCTCGCCAATTCGTTGATATATATGTTGAAAAGGGTGGGGCTTAATAGGTATGCAGCTTGGTTTGAAGAAATCAACTGTGGGAGCAATTTTTAGGAAATGGAAGACATACAAGACCACTGATAATCTCCCTCGATCTGGGGCTCCACGCAAGATCTCACCCCGTGGGGTCAAAATGATCACAAGAACGGTGAGCAAAAATCCCAGAACCACACGGGGGGACCTAGTGAATGACCGGCAGAGAGCTGGGACCAAAGTAACAAAGCCTACCATCAGTAACAAAATACGCCGCCAGGGGCTCAAATCCTGCAGTGCCAGACGTGTCCCCCTGCCTGCTTAAGCCAGTACATGTCCAGGCCCATCTGAAGTTTGCTAGAGAGCATTTGGATGATCCAGAAGAAGATTGGGAGAATATCATATGGTCAGATGAAACCAAAATAGAACTTTTTGGTAAAAACTCAACTCGTCGTGTTTGGAGGACAAAGAATGCTGAGTTGCATCCAAAGAACACCATACCTACTGTGAAGCATGGGGGTGGAAACATCATGCTTTGGGGCTGTTTATCTGCAAAGGGACCAGGACGACTGATCCGTGTAAAGGAAAGAATGAATGGGGCCATGTATCGTGAGATTTTGAGTGAAAACCTCCTTCCATCAGGAAGGGCATTGAAGATGAAACGTGGCTGGGTCTTTCAGCATGACAATGATCCCAAACACACCGCCTGGGCAATGAAGGATTGGCTTCGTAAGAAGCATTGCAAGGTCCTGGAGTGGCCTAGCCAGTCTCCAGATCTCAACCCCATAGAAAATCTTTGGAGGGAGTTGAAAGTCCGTGTTGCCCAGCAACAGCCCCAAAACATCACTGCTCTAGAGGAGATATGCATGGAGGAATGGGCCAAAATACCAGCAACAGTGTGTGAAAACCTTGTGAAGACTTACAGAAATTGTTTGACCTCTGTCATTGCCAACAAAGGGTATATAACAAAGTATTGAGATAAACTTTTGTTATTGATCAAATACTTATTTTCCACCATAATTTGCAAATAAATTTGTTAAAAATCCTACAATGGTATTTCTGGATTATTTTTTCTACTAGTACTCTCTGACCTGAAATTCTTCATCGGAGATGACCAAATCCCAACAGTGTCTGAGCAGCCGGTAAAAAGCCTTGGAAGGTGGTATGATGCAAGCCTGAAGGACAAAGACCAGGTGCAACAGCTGCGCTAAGACATCAGTAGTAGCCTACAGTCCATCGACAACACCCAGCTACCTGGAAAGTTAAAGGCCTGGTGTCTGCAGTTTGGTCTCCTACCCCGGGTGTTGTGGCCCTTAGCAATGTATGAGGTTCCAATCTCAACAGTGGAGAAGATGGAAAGAGGAGTCACAGGCTACTTAAAGAAGTGGCTCGGCGTTCCACGATGCCTTACCACCATAGGCCTCTATGGAGATGATGTCCTCAAGCTGCCCCTCACCAGTCTAACAGAGGAATTCAAGTGTGCAAAAACCGGGCTCCAGATGACACTGAATGAATCTCGTGAGCAACAACACGCCGACCTTGTCAACTGGGCGCAAATGGAGGCCAGAAAAAGCAGTCCAAGAGGCAACAGCAGGACTCAGACATGCTGACATTGTGGGTCATGTTCAGCAAGGGAGAGGAGGCCTTGGGCTAACTAGCCGTGCTGCTTGGAGTAAGGCCACTGCACCAGAGCGACGGAAGATGGTAGTGCAGGAAGTACGCCATCAGGAGGAGGCTGCCAGGTGGGCCAAGGCAGTCTCTCTTGCCAAACAGGGACAGTGGACTCGATGGGACAGTGTTGAGAAGAGGAAGATCAGCTGGAAGGATCTGTGGGCCATGGAAGCGAGGCGGTTGAGCTTTTCCATCAGAGCAACATATGACGTCCTTCCAACACCAGTTAATCTTCACCAATGGTATGGTGAAGATCCGGACTGTGCCCTCTGTTCCATGCCAGCCAACCTCAGGCACATTCTCACAGGGTGTAAAACAAGCCTCACCCAAGGACGCTACACTTGGCGTCAAATCCAAGTCCTCAAAAACCTTGCGTCCGCCCTGGAGGACAAGCGAGCTGCCACCAACTCCCTACCACCCACAGCAGCATCACACTCCTTACGGACAAACTTTGTCCGCGAAGGGGCTAAACCACCGAAGAGCGGCTCTACACCATTAGAGCGAGACCAGCTGCGCTTGGCCCGCGACTGGAAAATGCTAGCTGACATTGGCCGGCAACTTGTGTTTCCTCCGGAGATCGCAACCACCACCCTAAGACCTGACATGGTGCTCTGGTCCCGTTCACTCAATAAGGTCTTCATCATTGAGCTCACAGTACCCTGGGAAAACTCAGTAGATGAGGCTTATGAGCGAAAACATCTGCGCTATGCTGATCTAGCTGCCGAAGCACGGCATCATGGCTGGAACACAGAAGTCCGACCAGTGGAGGTGGGCTGCAGAGGTTTTGTGGCAACATCTACAACCAGACTGCTTAGAGACCTGGGAATTAAGGGCCAGAGCCAGCGTTCGGCAATCAAAGCTGTATCAGAGGCGGCAGAAGGCAGCAGTCAGTGGCTCTGGATGAAGAGGAAAGACCCCAGCTGGGCCCCGAAGTGAGAGGGCCAGGAGGTATGCGGGTAACAATGCTTGACTCAGGGAGGAGGACGCTCCTGCCATGCATAGTCCCATGGGATGTTGGCTATCAACAACAAGGCAACTCCTATGACTAATTGGGAATGGGACGCAAGCGTAGGATTGATTACCCTGTCGCTGGCCGCCTTTGGGGAGGGTGTATAGTGTGAAAGGCCGAAACACCCTAGGAACCAAAGGTACACTACTTACGATGCGCTCCCCAAATTTCACCAGGCTCACTGTTCATTAACTCTTGGAAGTGCTTGCACAAATGATAGTAACATCTCATCCTGTGTTCTTGAAATCTTCTCATTTTGTCTGTCATAGTTTAAGTGTACCTATGATGAAAACTACAGGCCTCTCTCATCTTTTTAAGTGGGAGAACATGCACAATTGGTGGCTGACTAGATACTTTTTTGCCCCACTGTATATGTTGAAGAGGGTGGAGCTTAAGCTGCATCCCTGCTTCACCCCACGGCCATGTGGAAAGAAACGTGTGTTTTTTTGTCAATTTTAACCGCACACTTGTTGTTTGTGTACAAATCTTGTGTACAAATCTTTGAAGGTAAAGATAACTGAACTTAATGACTATCTCCCCGTAGCACTCACTTCTGTCATCATGAAGTGCTTTGAGAGGCTAATTAAGGATCACATCACGTCCACCTTACCTATCACCCCAACAGGTCCACAGACGATGCAATCGCCATGACACTGCCCTATCCCATCTGGGCAAGAGGAAAACCTATGTAAGAATGCTGTTCATTGTTTACAGCTCAGCATTCAACACCATAGTACCCTCCAAGCTTATCATAAAGCTTAAGGCCCTGGGTCTCAACCCCGCCCTGTGCATCTGGGTCCTGGACTTTCTGACGGGCCGCCCCCTGGTGGTGAGGGTAGGTAACAACATCTCCACCCCGCTGATCCTCAACACTGGGGCCCCACATGGGTGCGTGCTCAGCCCCCTCCTTTACTTCCTGTTCACCCATGACTGCGTGGCCACGCACGCCTCCAACTCAATCATCAAGTTTGCAGACGACACTACAGTAGTAGGCTTGATTACCAACAATGACGAGACAGCCTACAGGAAGGAGGTGAGGGTACTTGGAGTGTGGTGTCAGGAAAACAACCTCTCACTCAATGTCAGCAAAACAAAGGAGATGATTGTGGACTTCAGGAAACAGCAAAGGGAGCACCCCCCCTATCCACATCGACTGGACAGTAGTGGAGAAGGTGGAAAGTTTTAAGTTCCTCGGCGTACACATCACGGACAAACTGAAATGGTCCACCCACACAGACAGCATCATGAAGAAGGTGCAAGAGAGCCTCTTCAACCTCAGGAGGCTGAATATATTTGGCCTGTCACCTCACAAAATGTTACAGATGTACAATCGAGAGTATCCTGTCGGGCTGTATCACCACCTAGTACGGAAACTGCTCCGCCCACAACCGCAGGGCTCTCCAGAGTGTAGTGAGGTCTGCACAACGCATCACCGGGGGCAAACTACCTGCCCTCCAGGACACCTACACCACCCGATGTCACAGGAAGGACAAAAAGATCATGAAGGACAACAACCACCCGAGCCACTGCCTGTTCACCTCGTTATCATCCAGAAGGCGAGGTCAGTACAGGTGCATCAAAGCTGGGCAGAGAGATTGAAAAACAGCTTCTATCTCAAGGCCAACAGACTGGTAAACAGCCACCACTAACATTGAGTGGCTGCTGCCAACATACAGACTCAAATTTCTTGGCTTTTTAATAAATGGACTTAATCAAGGAATCACTAGTCAGTTTTCATCTCATATGCATATACTGTACTTATACCATCTACTGCATCTTGCCTATGCAGTTCGGCCATCGCTCATCCATATATTTATATTTACATATTCTTATTCATCCCTTTAGATGTGTGTGTATGAGGTAGTTGTTGTGAATTTGTTCGATTACTTGTTAGATATTACTGCATAGTCAGAACTAGAAGCACAAGCATTTCTCTACACTCAAATTTACATTTACATTTAAGTCATTTAGCAGACGCTCTTATCCAGAGCGACTTACAAATTCTTCTGACCATCTGCTAACCATGTGTATGTGACCAATAACATCTGCTAACCATGTGTATGTGACCAATAACATCTGCTAACCCATGTGTATGTGACCAATAACATCTGCTAACCATGTGTATGTGACCAATAACATCTGCTAACCATGTGTATGTGACCAATAACATCTGCTAACCATGTGTATGTGACCAATAACATCTGCTAACCATGTGTATGTGACCAATAACATCTGCTAACCATGTGTATGTGAACAATAACATCTGCTAACCATGTGTATGTGACCAATAACATCTGCTAACCATGTGTATGTGACCAATAACATCTGCTAACCATGTGTATGTGACCAATAACATCTGCTAACCATGTGATCAATAACATCTGCTAACCCATGTGTATGTGACCAATAACATCTGCTAACCATGTGTATGTGACCAATAACATCTGCTAACCATGTGTATGTGACCAATAACATCTGCTAATCCATGTGTATGTGACCAATAACATCTGCTAACCATGTGTATGTGACCAATAACATCTGCTAACCATGTGTATGTGACCAATAACATCTGCTAACCATGTGACCAATAACATCTGCTAACCCATGTGTATGTGACCAATAACATCTGCTAACCATGTGTATGTGACCAATAACATCTGCTAACCATGTGTATGTGACCAATAACATCTGCTAACCCATGTGTCCAATAACATCTGCTAACCCATGTGTCTGTGACCAATCAAATCTGCTAACCATGTGTATGTGACCAATAACATCTGCTAACCCATGTGTATGTGACCAATAACATCTGCTAACCATGTGTATGTGACCAATAACATCTGCTAACCCATGTGTATGTGACCAATAACATCTGCTAACCCATGTGTATGTGACCAATAACATCTGCTAACCATGTGTATGTGACCAATAACATCTGCTAACCCATGTGTATGTGACCAATAACATCTGCTAACCATCTGCTAACCCATGTGTATGTGACCAATAACATCTGCTAACCCATGTCTGCTAACCCATGTGTATGTGACCAATAACATCTGCTAACCATGTGACCAATAACATCTGCTAACCATGTGATGTGACCAATAACATCTGCTAACCATGTGATGTGTCCAATAACATCTGCTAACCATGTGACCAATAACATCTGCTAACCATGTGACCAATAACATCTGCTAATCATGTGACCAATAACATCTGCTAACCATGTGACCAATAACATCTGCTAACCATGTGACCAATAACATCTGCTAACCATGTGACCAATAACATCTGCTAACCATGTGACCAATAACATCTGCTAACCATGTGACCAATAACATCTGCTAACCATGTGACCAATAACATCTGCTAACCATGTGACCGATAACATCTGCTAACCATGTGACCAATAACATCTGCTAACCATGTGACCAATAACATCTGCTAACCATGTGTCTGTGACAAAGACAATTTGATTTGATTTACATGGATTGTATCATGTTGTATGTTTTTTCTCAACACCACTTCTCATCAGTTTATCATAATTAATCATCATTACCCTTGTGCCAGATATAGTCAAAAGCTTTTTTGAAATCAACAAAGCATGAGAAGACTTTGCCTTTGTTGGTTTGTTTGTCAATTAGGGTGTGCAGGGTGAATACATGGTCTGTCGTACGCCAATTTTGGTAAAAAGCCAATTTGACATTTGCTCAGTACACTGTTTTCACTGAGGAAATATACGAGTCTGCTATTAATGATAATGCAGAGGATTTTCCCAAGGTTGCTGTTGACAAAGATCCCGCTGTAGTTATTGGGGTCAAATTTGCCTCCACTTTTGTGGATTGGGGTGATCGGTCTTTGGTTCCAAATTTTGGGGAAGATGCTGAGGATGATGTTAAAACCTTTAAATATAGCCAATTGGAATTTGTGGTCTGTGTATGTTTTCTCATCGCTCTCTGTCTCTCTAGACATTATTCAACAACACCACTAACAGTACAGCAGCCGGCTCTGTTCGTCTATATCAACCTTGTCACACACTGTGGGAGGGATTAAAATAGACACTGTGTGTTGTGTGTGTGTGTGTTGTGTGTGTGTGTTGTGTGTGTGTGTGTGTGCCAACCATCTAATCCAGGTCTCCTCCCTCATCCTCTTATCTCCTCTCTCCTCCTCGTGCTCTTGAACTTGAGGCATCTCTCCCGCTCTCTCCCGCTCTCTCTCTCTCATTCTCTCTCATTCTCTCTCTCTCTCTCTCGAATTATACAAATTATTACGAATCTCATCTATTTCTACAACTTATTTTCTTCTAATCTGATTTAACCCTAACCGTACAACCAAAAAGGTTTTTTAATTAATTTTCACGATATAGCCAATTGTGACTTTGTGGTTGTGGTAACCATTGACAACTCTCTCTCAGCACTAAGCTGTGATGTTCTACAATATTCCTGCCATTTTAAATTATAATGGTATGCACAGTTATCTTCTTCCTACGAAGAATTTTCCAGGCAGCTACATTATGCAATGTTACATGACAGAAGACATCAATTAAAGAAGCAAGCAGCAATTCAACACAAAAAGCTCTGCATTTTGACAGTCAGCAACAGTCGGCCAACCAGACAGTTAGCCGAGCCAGCCAGTAAACCAGACAGTCATTCAATCAGGGCAATCAGGGCAGCCAGGCAGTCAGTCAGAGTCAGTCGGTCAACCATTTCGTCAGTCAGGCAGTCATTCAGTTAGTCAGGCACAGTCAGTCAGTGTGCAGCCTGATTTTCAACAGAGATGAGTGGACCGGCTGTGGGGGTATAATGGCTGATACATTGGACCAGCTGTGGGGGTATAATGGCTGATATGTTGGACCAGCTGTGGGGGTATAATGGCTGATACATTGGACTGGCTGTGGGGGTATAATGGCTGATACATTGGACTAGCTGTGGGGGTATAATGGCTGATACATTGGACCAGCTGTGGGGGTATAATGGCTGACACGTTGGACCAGCTGTGGGGGTATAATGGCTGATACATTGGACCAGCTGTGGGGTATAATGGCTGATACATTGGACCAGCTGTGGCTGATGGGGGTGTAATGGCTGATACATTGGACTAGCTGTGGGGGTATAATGGCTGATACATTGGACTAGCTGTGGGGGTATAATGGCTGACACGTTGGACCAGCTGTGGGGGTATAATGGCTGATACATTGGACCAGCTGTGCGTGTGTGTGTGTGTGTGTGTGTGTGTGTGTGTGTGTGTGTGTGTGTGTGTGTGTGTGTGTGTGTGTGTGTGTGTGTGTGTGTGTGTGTGTGTGTGTGTGTGTGTGTGTGTGTGTGTGTTGGTTCTTCTATCCTTGTTGGGACCTCAACTCCCCAAAAAGTCCCCACAAGGATAGTAAAACAAGGAATATTCACACTCGTGTGAATGATGTGTAATGAGTATGATTTTAACAGAGTGCTCATCATTCCTGCCTCTGACATGCCTGATAAACATATCAAAGGCTTGATGATTAGAGGTTGTAAGTGCTGGGCTAAAACAAACACCTGCACAGCCTGGCTGTGGATCTCTCCAGGACCAGAAGAACCCACTCCCTCCACATCAGGGATTCAAACCAGTGTGGTGACATTGATGGTTTCTCGGAACTGATGGAAGCCGAAGGTTAGGAGAATTAACGCAGAAGGTTAGGAGAATTAACACAGAAGGTTAGAAGAATTAACGCAGAAGGTTAGGAGAATTAACGCAGAAGGTTAGGAGAATTAACGCAGAAGGTTAGGTGAATTAACGCAGACGGTTAGAAGAATTAACGCAGAAGGTTAGGAGAATTAACGCAGAAGGTTAGGAGAATTAACGCAGAAGGTTAGAATAATTAACGCAGAAGGTTAGGTGAATTAACGCAGAAGGTTAGGAGAATTAACGAATTAACGCAGAAGGTTAGGAAGGTTAGAATTAACGCAGAAGGTTAGGAGAATTAACGGAGAATTAACGCAGAGGTTAGGAGAATTAACGAGGAGAATTAACGCAGAAGGTTAGGAGAATTAACGCAGAAGGTTAGGAGAATTAACGCAGAAGGTTAGGAGAATTAACGCAGAAGGTTAGGAGAATTAACGCAGAAGGTTAGGAGAATTAATGCAGACGGTTAGGAGAATTAACGAATTAATTAACGCAGACGGTTAGGAGAATTAACGCAGACGGTTAGGGTTAGAATTAACGAGAAGGTTAGGAGAATTAACGCAGAAGGTTAGGAGAATTAACGGTTAGGAGAATTAACGCAAAAGGTTAGGAGAATTAACGCAGAAGGTTAGGAGAATTAACGCAGAAGAAGGTTAACGAGAATTAACGAGAATTAAGAAGGTTAGGAATTAACGCAGAATTAGGAGAATTAACGCAGAAGGTTAGGAGAATTAACGCAGAAGGTTAGGAGAATTAACGGTTAGGAGAATTAACGCAGAAGGTTAGGAGAATTAACGAAGGTTAGGAGAATTAACGAAGTTAGGAGAATTAACGCAGAAGGTTAGGAGAATTAACGCAGAAGGTTAGGAGAATTAACGCAGAAGGTTAGGAGAATTAACGGTTAGGAGAATTAACGCAGAAGGTTAGGAGAATTAACGCAGAAGGTTAGGAGAATTAACGCAGAAGGTTAGGAGAATTAACGCAGAAGGTTAGGAGAATTAACGTTAGGAGAATTAACGCAGAAGGTTAGGAGAATTAACGCAGAAGGTTAGGAGAATTAACACAGAAGGTTAGGAGAATTAACACAGAAGGTTAGGAGAATTAACACAGAAGGTTAGGAGAATTAACACAGAAGGTTAGGAGAATTCATGGAAAAGGTTAGAATATTTAACATAGCAGGGTATGAGAATTAACTGAAAAGGCTGCCATTCACAGTAGTGCACTAAAGAGGGAAAAGGCCACCATTCACAGTAGTGCACTAAAGAGGGAAAAGGCCACCATTCACAGTAGTGCACTAAAGAGGGAAAAGGCCACCATTCACAGTAGTGCACTAAAGAGGGAAAAGGCTACCATTCACAGTAGTGCACTAAAGAGGGAAAAGGCTGCCATTCAAAGAAGTGCACTAAAGAGGGAAAAGGCTGCCATTCAAAGAAGTGCACTAAAGAGGGAAAAGGCTACCATTCGGGATGTGGCCCAGAGAGTTAGGATCTTATTTGACAGGGTACAAAAATTCTTTAACAAATCCACTAGTTACAGATGTAGGATCTTAATTTGAACTCTCTTTTGTTGCTGAGAATGTTCCTGCACGACCGGGAAATGAAAACATGTTGTGTATATGAGTTTTAAAAAGTCTTCCAAAGTTGGTCATTTCCACTTTTAAATGTCAGACTTGATTTGCCATAACGAAAAATGTATCAGCCCTTAGAAATGTCCACGAATTATAATCCACATAATAATTCACATGTCCTGTTGCTGCCGTATTATTTTCCTTCGTAGCAAACTGGCTCAAATTAGTATCCTACATCTGTAGGTAGGCTTCACTCTGTCCGTGTGCTGTTGATTTTGGCACAGCGCGGCGCACACAGAGAGACGCCCACAGACGCTCAAAGCTAAGGCACTGAATGCGTAGATAGGGACCAATTTGTGTCAGTCTCGTTCTGTGAAGATCAGACCAGAGCAGCAGCGGTGCAGACGCAACAGCAGTAGAAGAAGGAGTAGCATACTATAAGGAAGGGAACAGACTAGATAGCCACACAGCTCTCTCTGAAGAAGGTGGCATTGCCTTCCTTTCTCCTCCTCCTCCTGGAATCCAGATATGAAGTGAAGGTTCAAAAGCTTCTGTCAAACCTCGGGAGTTCGGTTGGTCCATTCACAGGTAGACTAGTACCAGCAAACCGATACAGACAACGCGAAAACGTAAATTTTTGTTGTTTGTTGTTGTTGTTGTTGTTGTTGTTGTTGTTGTACTGAAAGCATTCGAAAACGGAGTGATATCGTCCAGAATCTCTCTCCCATCTACAACCGTCGAGATGAATACCAACGACGCTAAGGAGTATCTCACCAGGCGGGAGATACCTCAACTGTTTGAGGTGAGATCAACTGAATGGGCTTTGGCTTCGCGGGAGTCAATAACAATAATTTTATCGATGGCAGTATTACAGATTAATTAGGTTATTGTCCTTTAGTGTTTGAAAAAAAAGGATTCGTTTAGTCGTTCACATTGGGCTAAGTGTTTTTTTTTAAGTAAATGGATAAATGAGACAGTATGTGGAGCCTAAATACAGTAGCCGTACCATATAAATAAGTGCATACTGCATATATCCAAATCCATATTTTTGTTTCAGTTCAGGATCAATCAGAGTGTAGCGTTTGAAAGGTTTCATATCACGTTTGAAATGGTCGAATCTAATCCAATATAACCAATGACAATATAGGTTTGATTCATGTTTATTTTCAGCCAGATAATGTTATTAATTAAGATGATGCTGTAACTAAATAAATACATACATACATCAGGTTGGGTAACCAATTCAAGTCATGGTGTGAAATTAATGTTTACAACTCTCAGGCAGAGAGATAGAGACCCACCACAAATATTCTTACATATTCAAGACATTCTGCATAGTTTGTCCTATTTCAATAATTAATATATATTTCCTAACGAACCAGACACATTCTTAACTGTTGAATAGATAGGTCAATGCTTTAAAAAAAAGTTAATTTAGTTAATTGTATATTTATAATTTTTTTAGTCGTAATGTTAACACAATGGAGGTTCTACCAAGCATTTGAGTCATTTTCCTGATCAAAAATATTATTATAAAAAATATATATATTTTGTAACCCATAAATCAATGAACCACACAAGCATTCACAAACGTAAACACAAACATACTTATGTGGTATTTCTCTCTAAGAATGACAGACACACAAGCATTCACAAACGTAAACACAAACATACTTAAGTGGTATTTCTCTCTAAGAATGACAGACACACAAGCATTCACAAACGTAAACACAAACATACTTAAGTGGTATTTCTCCCTAAGAATGACAGACACACAAGCATTCACAAACGTAAACACAAACATACTTAAGTGGTATTTCTCTCTACATGGGTGAAAAGAAAAGTCTGACACAAAGGGATTCCTTCGTTTGTGTTTCTACCAGAGAACAGTACAGTCAACATAGATAGAAGTCCTGGGTCTTTCCTATGGATGTCACCATCAACTGTAATACGTTAACCCAGGCTGGGATACTTGGGTAATTCCCTACAATCGGGACGGAGTGGTCTGTGGTTAGTGTTAGGGTTAAGACTGGTTAGGGTTAGAGGTCAGGGTCTGGGTTAGGGTTAAGACTGGTTAGGGTTAGAGGTCAGGGTCTGGGTTAGGGTTAAGACTGGTTAGGGTTAGAGGTCAGGGTCTGGGTTAGGGTTAAGACTGGTTAGGGTTAGAGGTCAGGGTCTGGGTTAGGGTTAAGACTGGTTAGGGTTAGAGGTCAGGGTCTGGGTTAGGGTTAAGACTGGTTAGGGTTAGAGGTCAGGGTCTGGGTTAGGGTTAAAACTGGTTAGGGTTAAGACTAGTTAGGGTTAGGGTTAAGACTAGTTAGGGTTAAGACTAGTTAGGGTTAGGATTAAGACTAGTTAGGGTTAAGACTAGTTAGGGTTAGGGTTAAGACTAGTTAGGGTTAGAGGTAAGGGTCTGGGTTAGGGTTAGAGGTCAGGGTCTGGGTTAGGGTTAAAACTGCTTAGGGTTAAGACTAGTTAGGGTTAGGGTTAAGACTAGTTAGGGTTAAGACTAGTTAGGGTTAGGATTAAGACTAGTTAGGGTTAAGACTAGTTAGGGTTAAGACTAGTTAGGGTTAAGACTAGTTAGGGTTAGGGTTAATACTGGTTAGGGTTAAGACTGGTTAGGGTTAAGACTGGTTAGGGTTAGGGTTAAGACTAGTTAGGGTTAGAGGTCAGGGTCTGGGGTTAGGGTTAAGACTGGTTAGGGTTCGAGGTCAGGGTCTGGGTTAGGGTTAAGACTGGTTAGGGTTGGAGGTCAGGGTCTGGGGTTAGGGTTAAGACTGTTTAGGGTTAGAGGTCTGGGTTAGGGTTAAGACTGGTTAGGGTTAAGACTGGTTAGGGTTAGAGGTCACGGTCTGGGTTAGGGTTAGAGGTCAGGGTCTGGGTTAGGGTTAAAACTGGTTAGGGTTAGAGGTCAGGGTCTGGGTTAGGGTTAAGACTGGTTAGGGTTAGAGGTCAGGGTCTGGGTTAGGGTTAAGACTGTTTAGGGTTAGAGGTCAGGGTCTGGGTTAGGGTTAAGACTGGTTAGGTTTAGAGGTCAGGGTCTGGGTTAGGGTTAAGACTGGTTAGGGTTAGAGGTCAGGGTCTGGGTTAGGGTTAAGACTGGTTAGGGTTAGAGGTCAGGGTCTGGGTTAGGGTTAAGACTGGTTAGTGTTAGAGGTCAGGGTCTGGGTTAGGGTTAAGACTGGTTAGGGTTAGAGGTCAGGGTCTGGGTTAGGGTTAAAACTGGTTAGGGTTAAGACTAGTTAGGGTTATGGTTAAGACTAGTTAGGGTTAGAGGTAAGGGTCAGGGTTAGGGTTAGAGGTCAGGGTCTGGGTTAGGGCTAAAACTGGTTAGGGTTAAGACTAGTTAGAGTTAGGGTTAAGACTAGTTAGGGTTAGGATTAAGACTAGTTAGGGTTAAGACTAGTTAGGGTTAGGGTTAAGACTAGTTAGGGTTAAGACTAGTTAGGGTTAAGACTAGTTAGGGTTAGGGTTAGGGTTAAGACTGGTTAGGGTTAAGACTGGTTAGGGTTAGGGTTAAGACTAGTTAGGGTTAGAGGTCACGGTCTGGGTTAGGGTTAGGGTTAGAGGTCAGGGTCTGGGTTAGGGTTAAAACTGGTTAGGGTTAGAGGTCAGGGTCTGGGTTAGGGTTAAGACTGGTTAGGGTTAGAGGTCAGGGTCTGGGTTAGGGTTAAGACTGTTTAGGGTTAGAGGTCAGGGTCTGGGTTAGGGTTAAGACTGGTTAGGTTTAGAGGTCAGGGTCTGGGTTAGGGTTAAGACTGGTTAGGGTTAGAGGTCAGGGTCTGGGTTAGGGTTAAGACTGGTTAGGGTTAGAGGTCAGGGTCTGGGTTAGGGTTAAAACTGGTTAGGGTTAAGACTAGTTAGGGTTATGGTTAAGACTAGTTAGGGTTAGAGGTAAGGGTCAGGGTTAGGGTTAGAGGTCAGGGTCTGGGTTAGGGCTAAAACTGGTTAGGGTTAAGACTAGTTAGAGTTAGGGTTAAGACTAGTTAGGGTTAGGATTAAGACTAGTTAGGGTTAAGACTAGTTAGGGTTAGGGTTAAGACTAGTTAGGGTTAAGACTAGTTAGGGTTAAGACTAGTTAGGGTTAGGGTTAGGGTTAAGACTGGTTAGGGTTAAGACTGGTTAGGGTTAGGGTTAAGACTAGTTAGGGTTAGAGGTCACGGTCTGGGTTAGGGTTAGGGTTAGAGGTCAGGGTCTGGGTTAGGGTTAAAACTGGTTAGGGTTAGAGGTCAGGGTCTGGGTTAGGGTTAAGACTGGTTAGGGTTAGAGGTCAGGGTCTGGGTTAGGGTTAAGACTGTTTAGGGTTAGAGGTCAGGGTCTGGGTTAGGGTTAAGACTGGTTAGTGTTAGAGGTCAGGGTCTGGGTTAGGGTTAAGACTGGTTAGGGTTAGAGGTCAGGGTCTGGGTTAGGGTTAAAACTGGTTAGGGTTAAGACTAGTTAGGGTTATGGTTAAGACTAGTTAGGGTTAGGATTAAGACTAGTTAGGGTTAAGACTAGTTAGGGTTAGGGTTAAGACTAGTTAGGGTTAAGACTAGTTAGGGTTAAGACTAGTTAGGGTTAGGGTTAGGGTTAAGACTGGTTAGGGTTAAGACTGGTTAGGGTTAGGGTTAAGACTAGTTAGGGTTAGAGGTCAGGGTCTGGGTTAAGACTGGTTAGGGTTGGAGGTCAGGGTCTGGATTAGGGTTAAGATTGGTTAGGGTTAGAGGTCAGGGTCTGGGTTAGGGTTAAGACTGGTTAGGGTTAGAGGTCAGGGTCTGGGTTAGGGTTAAAACTGGTTTGGGTTAGAGGTCAGGGTCTGGGTTAAGACTGGTTAGGGTAAGAGGTCTGGGTCTGGGTTAGGGTTAAGACTGGTTAGGGTTAGAGGTCAGGGTCGGGGTTAGGGTTAAAGACTGGTTAGGGTTAAAACTGGTTAGGGTTAAGACTAGTTAGGGTTATGGTTAAGACTAGTTAGGGTTAGAGGTAAGGGTCTGGGTTAGGGTTAGGGTTAGAGGTCAGGGTCTGGGTTAGGGTTAAAACTGGTTAGGTTTTAGACTAGTTAGGGTTAGGGTTAAGACTAGTTAGGGTTAAGACTGGTTAGGGTTAGGATTAAGACTTTAAAGACTAGTTAGGGTTAGGGTTAAGACTAGTTAGGGTTAATACTAGTTAGGGTTAGAGTTAAGATTGGTTAGGGTTAAGACTGGTTAGGGTTAGGTCAGGGTCTGGTTAGGGTTAAGACTCAGTTAGGGTTAAGACTGGTTAGGGTTAGGGTTAAGACTGGTTAGGGTTAGAGTTCAGGGTTAGGGTTAAGACTGATTAGGGTTAGAGGTCAGGGTCTGGGTTAGGGTTAAGACTGGTTAGGGTTAGAGGTCTGGGTTAGGGTTAAGACTGGTTAGGGTTAGAGGTCAGGGTCTGGGTTAGGGTTAAGACTGGTTAGGGTTAGAGGTCAGGGTCTGGGTTAGGGTTAAAACTGGTTAGGGTTAGAGGTCAGGGTCTGGGTTAAGACTGGTTAGGGTTAGAGGTCAGGGTCTGGGTTAGGGTTAAGACTGGTTAGGGTTAGAGGTCTGGGTTAGGGTTAAGACTGGTTAGGGTTAGAGGTCAGGGTCTGGGTTAGGGTTAAGACTGGTTAGGGTTAGAGGTCAGGGTCTGGGTTAGGGTTAAGACTGGTTAGGGTTAGAGGTCAGGGTCTGCATTAGGGTTAAAACTGGTTAGGGTTAAGACTAGTTAGGGTTATGGTTAAGACTAGTTAGGGTTAGAGGTAAGGGTCTGGGTTAGGGTTAGAGGTCAGGGTCTGGGTTAGGGTTAAAACTGGTTAGGATTAAGACTAGTTAGGGTTAGGGTTAAGACTAGTTAGGGTTAAGACTGGATAGGGTTAGGATTAAGACTAGTTAGGGTTAGGGTTAAGACTAGTTAGGGTTAGGGTTAAGACTAGTTAGGGTTAATACTAGTTAGGGTTAGAGTTAAGACTGGTTAGGGTTAAGACTGGTTAGGGTTAGAGGTCAGGGTCTGGGTTAGGGTTAAGACTGGTTAGGGTTAGAGGTCAGTCAGGGTCTGGGTTAGGGTTAAAACTGGTTTGGGTTAGAGGTCAGGGTCTGGGTTAAGACTGGTTAGGGTAAGAGGTCAGGGTCTGGGTTAGGGTTAAGACTGGTTAGGGTTAGAGGTCAGGGTCTGGGTTAAGACTGGTTAGGGTTAGAGGTCAGGGTCTGGGTTAGGGTTAAGACTGGTTAGGGTTAGAGGTCAGGGTCGGAGTTAGGGTTAAAACTGGTTAGGGTTAGAGGTAAGGGTCTGGGTTAGGGTTAAAACTGGTTAGGGTTAGAGGTCAGGGTCTGGGTTAGGGTTAAGACTGGTTAGGGTTAGAGGTAAGGGTCTGGGTTAGGGTTAGGGTTAGAGGTCAGGGTCTGGGTTAGGGTTAAAACTGGTTAGGTTTAAGACTAGTTAGGGTTAGGGTTAAGACTAGTTAGGGTTAAGACTGGTTAGGGTTAGGATTAAGACTAGTTAGGGTTAAGACTAGTTAGGGTTAGGGTTAAGACTAGTTAGGGTTAATACTAGTTAGGGTTAGAGTTAAGATTGGTTAGGGTTAGAGGTCAGGGTCTGGGTTAGGGTTAAGACTTGTTAGGGTTAAGACTGGTTAGGGTTAGGGTTAAGACTGGTTAGGGTTAGAGTTCAGGGTCTCGGTTAGTGTTAAGACTGATTAGGGTTAGAGGTCAGGGTCTGGGGTTAGGGTTAAGACTGGTTAGGGTTAGAGTTCAGGGCCTGGGGTCAAGGTTAGGGTTATGTATCTGTCTCTCTCATTGGGTTGTTGTTATTATTGTTGTTGATGTTGTATTTGTCTTCTCCAGAGCCTGTTGACAGGGTTGATGTACTATAAACCAGAGGACCCTATAGACTACTTGGAGGTGTGTCTAAAGAAGGTGAGGGAGCTCGGGGGACCAGACAGGGTCCGGTGGGACACATTCGTCGGCCAGGAGAAGAAGTCCCTTCCCCCCCTCAACGGAGGACAGTCACGTAGGTCCTTCTTCAGAAACGGTGAGTGTGTGTGTGTTCTGCCACACAAGGAGTGAGTAGTGAGAGGGCTGAGGAGGCTCTTTTTTCAATTAGTCTTTCCTCCATTCCTTGCATCCTCTCTCCTTACCAAACCGTATCGGAGGAGAAGATCCAAGGTCTCCCACTCTGGCCGTTTCCTCCAAACCATTTTGAGAAAAAAAGAGGCATGGAGAGAGAGGACATGAGGAATGGACGAAAGACAGAGTGAGTGTCGAGGAAAAACTCCTGGAAAAACATTGAGATCAGGAGCAATACTCTAATGATGTCGTGTCTGTCCACCCATTCTAACCTGGTGGTAATGCTATTGTAGCAGCTGGATAGATACTCTAAAAGACAAGATGTCGTGTCTGTCCACCCATTCTAACCTGGTGGTAATGCTATTGTAGCAGCTGGATAGATAGTACATTATGAGACCCTAATGATGTCGTGTCTGTCCACCCATTCTAACCTGGTGGTAATGCTATTGTAGCAGCTGGATAGATACTCTAAAAGACAAGATGTCGTGTCTGTCCACCCATTCTAACCTGGTGGTAATGCTATTGTAGCAGCTGGATAGATAGTACATTATGAGACCCTAATGATGTCGTGTCTGTCCACCCATTCTAACCTGGTGGTAATGCTATTGTAGCAGCTGGATAGATAGTACATTATGAGACCCTAATGATGTCGTGTCTGTCCACCCATTCTAACCTGGTGGTAATGCTATTGTAGCAGCTGGATAGATAGTACATTATGAGCAGAGATAACTTACTGTAACTGTCTAATGGAAATGTTGTGTTCTGCGTTTATTCCAACACCTCCGGAAGAGACACAGACTCGCACAGAGGTTGGAGCAGAGGGCAGCTATTGTAGCGGAGCGGTGTTCCTAGTTAGGGGTCAAAGGCACAGGAATAGTTAGGAGTGGCTGGGCAGGGTTTCCCTGTAGATAACATTGTCTCAAAACCTCAAGGTCAGTATCCCTTCTGCATGAGACCCTAAAGATGTCTGTCTGTCCACCTGTTCTAGCCTGTTGTAAGGTTATTGTTGCAGCTTAATAGACATGTACAAATGAGAGGCTAAAGATAGGTTGGAGTCATTAAAACTCATGGTGCACTATATAGGGAATAGGGAATAGGGCCCTGGTCTATAGTAGTGCACTATATAGGGAATAGGGCTCTGGTCTATAGTAGTGCACTATATATGGAACAGGGCTCTGGTCTGTAGTAGTGCACTATATAGGGAATAGGGCCCTGGTCTAATGTCGTACACTATATATGGAATAGGGCCCTGGTCTATAGTAGTGCACTATATAGGGAATAGGGCCCTGGTCTAATGTAGTGCACTATATAGGGAATAGGGCCCTGGTCTATAGTAGTGCACTATATAGGGAATAGGGCTCTGGTCTATAGTAGTGTACTATATAGGGAATAGGGCCCTGGTCTATAGTAGTGTACTATATAGGGAATAGGGCTCTGGTCTATAGTAGTGTACTATATAGGGAATAGGGCCCTGGTCTATAGTAGTGCACTATATAGGGAATAGGGCCCTGGTCTATAGTAGTGCACTATATAGGGAATAGGGCCCTGGTCTATAGTAGTGCACTATATAGTGCACTATATAGGGAATAGGGCCCTGGTCTATAGTAGTGTACTATATAGGGAATAGGGCTCTGGTCTATAGTAGTGCACTATATAGGGAATAGGGCCCTGGTCTATAGTAGTGTACTATATAGGGAATAGGGCCCTGGTCTATAGTAGTGTACTATATAGGGAATAGGGCCCTGGTCTATAGTAGTGCAGTATATAGGGAACAGGGCTCTGGTCTGTAGTAGTGCACTATATAGGGAATAGGGCCCTGGTCTAATGTCGTACACTATATAGGGAATAGGGCCCTGGTCTATAGTAGTGCACTATATAGGGAATAGGGCCCTGGTCTAATGTAGTGCACTATATAGGGAATAGGGCCCTGGTCTATAGTAGTGCACTATATAGGGAATAGGGCCCTGGTCTATAGTAGTGTACTATATAGGGAATAGGGCCCTGGTCTATAGTAGTGTACTATATAGGGAATAGGGCCCTGGTCTAATGTCGTACACTATATAGGGAATAGGGTGGCATTAGGGACGCAGTCAGAGCCAGTCGTTGTGGAACATGTTTCAGCCCTCGGATGCTGACAGATAGGGAAACAGATGCAAAGTGTCTGGAAAGAGAAATTGGTCGTTTGGTTTGATGTTGAGTCTGAGACTTTGCACTGTGGCTCAGCTTGGAGGTTTCCAGAATGTTTATTCTGGCTTTGCCTGTTTGTCTGTTAAACTGCAGTTAAACAGTTTACCAAATTTGATCCTAAAATACTCTTCTGAAAATGTTTTTTTGATTGATTTTCAATTTGATTGATTGCGAGGCTGGTTGCTTTATGAACATTCTGAAATGAAAGGGTTCAATATAAGGGATTGATTGTTCAATACATAAAAACATTGATTGGCTTTTAAGGTCTGTGTTTGTTTCATTTATTAAGATCTATTGTCAAGAGACCGAGAGTTTCTGTGCTTTGCTTTCCCCCGTTACAACCTGAAGTGCCTGTTGGTCTGTCATGGTTCCTAAAGCCATAGCCAGTACAGTGTCTGTCCCTCTTAGGGCTGTATCTTACAGTATGTGACTAATTCAGCGTTGTGTTAGTTAATTCATTAATGAACTGATCAAAGTGGTAATAGAAACATGTAAGAAACAAGCTCTAGTTGAATTCCAACATCTGTCTGTCTGTGTGTCTGTCTGTGTGTCTGTCTGTGTGTCTGTGTGTGTGTGTCTGTGTGTGTCTGTGTGTGTGTGTGTGTGTCTGTGTCTGTGTCTGTGTCTGTGTGTGTGTGTGTGTGTGTGTGTGTGTGTGTGTGTGTGTGTGTGTGTGTGTGTGTGTGTGTGTGTGTGTGTGTGTGTGTGTGTGTGTGTGTGTGTGTGTGTGTGTGTGTGTGTGTGTCTGTGTCTGTGTCTGTGTGTGTGTGTGTGTACCTGCCTGCTCACCTGTGTGTGTTTTCTCCCCTCAGTGCTCCCAGACAGTCCCAACTTCCCCCTCTACCGGCGCTACGACCGTCTCCCTCCCATCAGCCAGTTCTCCATTGAGAGTGATTCAGACCTGTCAGAGACCGCTGAACTCATCGAGGAGTACGAGGTGTTCGACCCCTCCAGACCACGACCCAAAGTCATCCTCATCATCGGTAAACAAACTGACCCTCTGTTTAACCTCTAACCCTGACCCTGACCATAGCACCGACCCTAGCACTGTGACCTCTAAACCTGACCCTGACCATAGCACCGACCCTAGCACTGTGACCTCTAAACCTGACCCTGACCATAGCACCGACCCTAGCACTGTGACCTCTAAACCTGACCCTGACCATAGCACCGACCCTAGCACTGTGACCTCTAACCCTGACCCTGACCATAGCACCGACCCTAGCACTGTGACCTCTAACCCTGACCCTAACCATAGCACCGACCCTAGCACTGTGACCTCTAACCCTGACCCTAACCATAGCACCGACCCTAGCACTGTTAGCCTCTATCCCTGACCCTGACCATAGCACCGACCCTAATACTGTTAGCCTCTAACCCTGACCCTAACCATAGCACCGACCCTAATACTGTTAGCCTCTAAACCTGACCCTGACCATAGCACCGACCCTAGCACTGTGACCTCTAACCCTGACCCTGACCATAGCATCGACCCTAATACTGTGACCTCTATCCCTGACCCTAACCATAGCACCGACCCTAATACTGTTAGCCTCTAACCCTGACCCTAACCATAGCACCGACCCTAGCACTGTGACCTCTAAACCTGACCCTGACCATAGCACCGACCCTAGCACTGTGACCTCTAACCCTGACCCTGACCATAGCACCGACCCTAGCACTGTGACCTCTATCCCTGACCCTAACCATAGCACCGACCCTAGCACTGTGACCTCTAACCCTGACCCTAACCATAGCACCGACCCTAGCAATGAGACCTCTATCCCTGACCCTAACCATAGCATCTACCCTAATACTGTTAGCCTCTATCCCTGACCCTAACCATAGTACCGACCCTAGCACTGTGACCTCTAACCCTGACCCTGACCATAGCACCGACCCTAGCACTGTGACCTCTAACACTGACCATAACCTTTAACCTTTGGGATGCGTAGGTGTGTGAGTATGCATGCCTGCTGCCTACAGTATGTGTGTGCCAGGACGTGGGCATTTCTGTGTGTGCCTGTTCCTTCCCTGGAACAAGGGCAGAGAAAAACAAAAACTGTAGGCAAATTCCATGGCTATCAAGGATTGTATTGGTTTCCATGATGAGTTCTCTTCCTTCAGAAGATAAGGCCGACAGGAAACAAAGGACGTTCCATTCACACTGCTCGATACGTATCACAGCTATCCTGTCACTGATCTCACGTCGTTAACTTCCTCATGGACTGTATGTCCCAGTTTACAGCCTCGACTACACTATCAATTCACCTTGACTTGCATATGGCACCCTGTTCACCTATATAGTACACTACTATAGACCAGGGCCCTATTCCCTATATAGTGCACTACTATAGACCAGGGCCCTATTCCCTATATAGTGCACTACTACAGACCAGAGCCCTATTCCCTATATAGTGCACTACTTTAGACCAGAGCCCATATTCCTGCTAAATGGCATATATTATTATTATTATTATTATTCTACAGTGCACCACCAGAGCCCTATTCCCTATATAGTGCACTACTTTAGACCAGAGCCCTATTCCCTATATAGTGCACTACTACAGACCAGAGCCCTATTCCCTATATAGTGGTACTACTATAGACCAGAGCCCTATTCCCTATATAGTGCACTACTTTAGACCAGAGCCCTATTCCCTATATAGTGCACTACTACAGACCAGAGCCCTATTCCCTATATAGTGCCCTATTCCCTATATAGTGCACTACTATAGACCAGAGCCCTATTCCCTATATAGTGCCCTATTCCCTATATAGTGCACTACTGTAGACCAGGGCCCTATTCCCTATATAGTGCACTACTATACAACAGATAGATGATATATAATATAGTCTACAACAGATAGATGATATATAATATAGTCTACAACAGTTAGATGATATATAATATAGTGATTGTTTGGCTAGGGATTTGGAGGGTTAGAGGACATTGTGGCCCTGAGGGAAAGGAGAGGGGTTGACAGTAGAAACAGATTAAAGCCAGTACGTACAGTGAGCTCCAACAGCATTGGGACAGCGACACATGATTTGTTGTTTTGGCTCTGTACTCAGATTTTAAATGACATAATGACTATAAATGAGTACAGCTCTCTGAGTACAGCTCTCTGAGTACAGCTCTCTGAGTGCAGCTCTCTGAGTGCAGCTCTCTGAGTGCAGCTCTCTGAGTGCAGCTCTCTGAGTACAGCTCTCTGAGTATAGCTCTACGAGTGCAGCTCTACGAGTGCAGCTCTATGAGTGCAGCTCTATGAGTGCAGCTCTACGAGTACAGCTCTACGGGTGCAGCTCTACGAGTGCAGCTCTATGAGTGCAGCTCTATGAGTGCAGCTCTCTGAGTATAGCTCTATGAGTGCAGCTCTATGAGTGCAGCTCTATGAGTGCAGCTCTATGAGTGCAGCTCTCCGAGTGCAGCTCTCTGAGTGCAGCTCTCTGAGTGCAGCTCTCTGAGTGCAGCTCTCCGAGTGCAGCTCTACTGGTGCAGCTCTACGAGTGCAGTTCTACGGGTGCAGCTCTACGAGTGCAGCTCTACGAGTGCAGCTCTACGGGTGCAGCTCTACGGGTGCAGCTCTACGAGTGCAGCTCTACGAGTGCAGCTCTACGGGTGCAGCTCTACGGGTGCAGCTCTACGAGTGCAGCTCTACGGGTGCAGCTCTATGGTGCAGACTGTCAGTGTATGTTCCTCCACATCGGGTGAACCGTTTATAAATTACATCACTTTTTGTGCATCGTGCCCCCATTCTAGGAGACCCAAAGTATTGAGACAAATTAACTAAATGAATGTGTATTAAAGTAGTCTAAAGTTTAGTATTCCTAGCATGCAATGACGACATGAAGCTTGTGACTCTACACATCTGTTGGGTCCATTTGCTGTTTGTTTTGGTGGTGTTTCAGATTATTTTGTGCCCAATAGAAATTAATGGTAAATAACGTATTGTGTCATTTTGGAGTGGCTTTTATTGTAGATGAGAATAGAAAGGGGAACGGGGCTAGCTAGTCAGTTGTACAGCTGAATACATTCAAACTGAAGCGCTGCACTTTAACCTCATAGTCATTGTGTCATTTTGGAGTCCCTTTTATTGTAGATGAGATTCAATATGATGCTTATTTTCTCTCCTCCTCCCCTCTCCCCTCAACTCACCCTCTCCCTCCATCCAGTAACCTGCCCTTGATACCTCCCTCCCTCCCTCATCCAGTAACCTGCCCTTGATACCTTCCTCCCTCCCTCCCTCATCCAGTAACCTGCCCTTGATACCTCCCTCCCTCCCTCATCCAGTAACCTGCCCTTGATACCTTCCTCCCTCACTCCCTCATCCAGTAACCTGCCCTTGATACCTCCCTCCCTCCCCCTCATCCAGTAACCTGCCCTTGATACCTGCCTCCCTCCCTCCCTCATCCAGTAACCTGCCCTTGATACCTCCCTCCCTCCCTCATCCAGTAACCTGCCCTTGATACCTGCCTCCCTCCCTCCCTCATCCAGTAACCTGCCCTTGATACCTCCTCCTCCCCTCATCCAGTAACCTGCCCTTGATACCTCCTCCCTCCCTCATCCATCCAGTAACCTGCCCTTGATACCTCCCTCCCTCCCTCATCCAGTAACCTGCCCTTGATACCTGCCTCCCTCCCTCCCTCATCCAGTAACCTGCCCTTGATACCTCCCTCCCTCATCCAGTAACCTGCCCTTAATACCTTCCTCCCTCCCTCCCTCCCTTTTATTGTAGATGAGAATAGAAAGGGGAACAGGGCTAGCTAGTCAGTCGTACTGCTGAATACATTCAAACTGAAGCTCTGCACTTTAACCTCATAGTCATTATGTCATTTCAAATCAAAAGGGCTGGAGTACAGAGCCAAAACAACAACAACGATGGTCACAGTCCCAATGCTGTTGGAGCTCACTATAGATTACTGCTAGCAGTTCATAATGCCCTAGGCCTCGGGCTCTGGCAGCTTTCTGAATGGCACCAAAATAAGTCAATCTTATTTCTCTGTGTTCTATACCCACCTCTGGCTGTGTGGGAGAAAGGAGAGGGGGTGAAAGATAGAGAGGGAGGGAGGGTGAAAGAGAATGCGATAGGACGGGAGAGAGAAATTATATATATTTTTTTATGTATTTCACCTTTATTTAACCAGGTAGGCTAGTTGAGAACACCTTTATTTAACCAGGTAGGCTAGTTGAGAACACCTTTATTTAACCAGGTAGGCTAGTTGAGAACACCTTTATTTAACCAGGTAGGCTAGTTGAGAACACCTTTATTTAAACAGGTAGGCTAGTTGAGAACACCTTTATTTAAACAGGTAGGCTAGTTGAGAACACCTTTATTTAACCAGGTAGGCTAGTTGAGAACACCTTTATTTAACCAGGTAGGCTAGTTGAGAACACCTTTATTTAACCAGGTAGGCTAGTTGAGAACACCTTTATTTAACCAGGTAGGCTAGTTGAGAACACCTTTATTTAACCAGGTAGGCTAGTTGAGAACATGTTCTCATTTGCAATTGCGACCTGACCAAGATAAAGCATAGCAGTGCGACACAAACAACAACACAGAGTTACACATGGAATAAACAAACATACAGTCAACAATACAGTAGAAAAAGTCTATATACAGTGAGTGCAAATGAGGTAAGATCAGGGAGTTAAGTCAATAAATAGGTCATGGTGGCAAAGTAATTACAATATAGCAATTAAACACTGGAATGGTAGATGTGCAGAAGATGAATGTGCAAGTAGAGATACTGGGGTGTAAAGGAGCAAGATAAATAAATACAGTATGGTGATGAGGTAGTTGGATGGGCTGTTTACAGATGGGCTATGTACAGGTGCAGTGATCTGTGAGCTGCTCTGACAGCTGGTGCTTAAAGCTAGTGAGGGAGATATGAGTCTCCAGCTTCAGGGATTTTTGTAGTTTGTTCCAGTCATTGGCAGCAGAGAACATGAAGGAATGGCGGCCAAAGGAGGAATTGGCTTTGGGGATGAACAGTGAAATATACCTGCTGGAGCGTGTGCTACGAGTGGGTGTTGCTATGGTGACCAGTGAGATGTACCTGCTGGAGCGTGTGTTATGAGTGGTGTTGCTATGGTGACCAGTGAGCTGAGATAAGGCGGGGCTTTACCAAGCAACGACTTATAGTTGACCTGTAGCCAGTGGGTTTGGCGACAAATATGAAGCGATGGCCAGCCAACGAGAGCACACAGGTCGCAGTGATGGGTCGTATATGGGGCTTTGGTGATAAAACGGATGGCACTGTGATAGACTGCATCCAATTTGTTGAGTAGAGTGTTGGAAGCTATTTTATAAATGACATCACCAAAGTCGAGGATCGGTAGGATGGTCAGTTTTACGAGGGTATGTTTGGCAGCATGAGTGAAGGAGGCGTTGTTGCGATATAGGAAGCCTATTCCAGATTTAATTTTGGATTGGAGATGCTTAATGTGAGTCTGGAAGGAGAGTTTACAGTCTAACCAGACACCAAGGTATTTGTAGTTGTCCACGTATTCTAAGTCAGGACCGTCCAGAGTAGTGATGCTGGACGGGCAGGCAGGTGCGGGCAGCGATCGGTTGAAGAACATGCATTTAGTTTTACTTGTATTTAAGAGCAGTTAGAGGCCACGGAAGGAGAGTTGTATGGCATTGAAGCTCGTCTGGAGGTTAGTTAACACAGTGTCCAAAGAAGGGCCAGAAGAATACAGAATGGTGTCGTCTGCGTAGAGGTGGATTAGAGACTCACCAGCAGCAAGAGCGACATCATTGATGTATACAGAGAAAAGAGTCGGCCTGAGAATTGAACCCTGTTGCTCCCCCATAGAGACTGCCAGGGGTCCGGACAACAGGCCCTCCAATTTGACACACTGAACTCTATCAGAGAAGTAGTTGGTGAACCAGGCGAGGCAGTCATTTGAGAAACCAGAATGTGGTGATTGACTGAGTCGAAAGCCTTGGCAAGGTAGATGAATACGGCTACACAGTAATGTCTCTTATTGATGGTGGTTATGATATCGTTTAGGACCTTGAGCGTGGCTGAGGTGCACCCATGAAGCTCTGAAACCAGATTGCATAGAGGAGAAGGTACGATGTGATTCAAAATGGTCGGTAATCTGTTTGTTGACTTGGCTTTCGAAGATCTTAGAAAGGCAGGGTAGAATAATAGATATAGGTCTGTAGCGGTTTGGGTCTAGAGTGTCTCTCCCTTTGAAGAGGGGGATGACCGCGGCAGCTTTCCAATCTTTGGGAATCTCAGATGAACAATCTAGTAATAGGGGTTGCAACAATTTCGCCAGGTAATTTTAGAAAGAGAGGGTCCAGATTGTCTAGCCCAGCTGATTTGTAACGGTTCATATTTTGCAGCTCTTTAAGAACATCGGCTATCTGGATTTGGGTGAAGGAGAAGTGGGGAGGTTTGGGCAAGTTGCTGTGGGGATGCAGGGCTGTTGACCGGGGTAGGGGTAGCCTGGTGGAAAGCATGGCCAGCTGTACCAAAATGCTTATCATCCCCATACAGTATTTATTTATTTATCTTGCTCCTTTACACCCCAGTAGCTCTACTTGCACATTCATCTTCTGCACATCTATCACTCCAGTGTTTAATTGCTATATTGTAATTATTTTGCCACCATGGCCTATTTATTGCCTTACCTCCCTTATCTCACCTCATTTGCACACACTGTATATAGACTTTACTATTGTGTTATTGACTTTATGTTTGTTTTGCTCCATGTGTACTTTAACTATTTGCACATCGTTACAACACTGTATATACAGTATACAGTGGGGCAAAAAAGTATTTAGTCAGCCACCAATTGTGCAAGTTCTCCCACTTAAAAAGATGAGAGAGGCCTGTAATTTTCATCATAGGTACACTTCAACTATGACCATCACTACACCTATACCCACCCCTCACCCTCACCCTCCCATCACTACACCTATACCCACCCCTCACCCCTCCCCCTCCCATCACTACACCTATACCCACCCCTCACCCCTCCCCTCCCATCACTACACCTATACCCACCCCTCACCCTCACCCTCCCATCACTACACCTATACCCACGCCTCACTACACCTATACCCACCCCTCCCCTCCCATCACTATACCTATAACCACCCCTCACCCTCCCATCACTACACCTATACCAACCCCTCACCCTCCCATCACTACACCTACACCCACCCCTCACCCACCCCTCACTACACCTATACCCTCCCCTCCCCTCCCATCACTACACCTATACCCACCCCTCACCCACCCCTCACTACACCTATACCCTCCCCTCCCATCACTACACCTATACCCACCCCTCCCCTCCCATCACTACACCTATACCCTCCCCTCACCCTCCCATCACTACACCTACACCCACCCCTCACCCACCCCTCACTACACCTATACCCTCCCCTCCCCCTCCCATCACTACACCTATACCCACCCCTCCCCACCCCTCACTACACCTATACGCACCCTCCCCTCCCATCACTACACCTATACCCACCCCTCCCCCCCCATCACTACACCTATACCCTCCCCTCACCCACCCCTCACTCCCACCTATACCCACCCATCACTACACCTATACCCACCCCTCACCCTCCCATCACTACACCTATACCCTCCCCCTCCCATCACTATACCTATACACCCCTCCCCCTCCCATCACTACACCTATACCCACCCCTCACCCTCCCATCACTATACATCACTATACCCCCACCCCTCACCCTCCCATCACTACACCTATACCCACCCCTCACCCTCCCATCACTACACCTATACCCACCCCTCACCCTCCCATCACTACACCTATACCCACCCATCACTACACCTATACCCACCCCTCACCCTCCCATCACTACACCCTCACCCTCCCATCACTACACCTATACCCACCCCTCACCCTCCCATCACTACACCTATACCCACCCCTCACCCTCCCATCACTACACCTATACCCACCCCTCACCCCCCCTCCCATCACTACACCTATACCCACCCCTCACCCCTCCCCCTCCCATCAACACACCTATACCCACCCCTCACCCTCCCCCTCCCATCACTACACCTATACCCACCCCTCCCCCCCATCACTACACCTATACCCACCCCTCCCCCTCCCATCACTACACGTATACCCACCCCTCCCCCTCCCATCACTACACCTATACCCACCCCTCCCCCTCCCATCACTACACCTATACCCACCCCTCACCCTCCCATCACTACACCTATACCCACCCCTCACCCCTCCCCTCCCATCACTATACCTATACCCACCCCTCACCCCTCCCATCACTATACCTATACCCACCCCTCACCCTCACCCCTCCCATCACTATACCTATACCCACCCCTCACCCTCCCATCACTACACCTATACCCACCCCTCACCCTCACCCTCCCATCACTACACCTATACCCTCCCCTCACCCCTCCCATCACTACACCTATACCCACCCCTCACCCTCCCATCACTACACCTATACCCTCCCCTCACCCTCCCATCACTACACCTATACCCTCCCCTCCCCCTCACCCTCCCATCACTACACCTATACCTTCGCCTCACCCTCTCTCTCTCTCTCTCTCTCTCTCTCTCTCTCTCTCTCTCTCTCTCTCTCTCTCTCTCTCTCTCTCTCTCTCTCTCTCTCTCCAGGAGGGCCAGGCAGTGGTAAGGGAACCCAGAGTCTGAAGATAGCAGCGTGCTATGGGTTCCAGTATGTCTCTGTAGGAGAGCTGCTCAGGAAGAAGATGATTCACAACGCCACCAGCAACAGGAAGTGGAGTCTCATCGCCAAGATTATCACCAATGGGGAGCTGGCACCTCAGGTATGCTTGTCTCACCCTATTCCCTAATCCATATTCCCTAATCCCTATTCCCTAGTCCCTATTCCCTAATCCCTAATCCCTATTCCCTAATCACTATTCCCTATTCCCTAATCCCTATTCCCTATTCTCTATTCCCTAATCCCTAATCCCTATTCCCTGTTTAGTACATGGCATAGCAGTTCAGACGTCTTTTGTCCTCGTCTTGTCGTGTCCTGTATATATATATATTTACAACTTTTTTCACATACATTTTATTTTTATTTTCCATCAACTCATCTTCAAAACACTCTCCTGCAACCCGCCTCACCAATTTATATTTATAAATAAGTATTATTTACCTCAAATCTGCAATCCTCCAAGAAGCTAGCCAGAAGCTAGCCAGAAACTCCAAGAAGCTAGCCAGAAACTAGCCAGAAGCTAGCCAGGAGCTAGCCAGAAGCTAGCCCAGAAGCTAATCCAGAAGCTAATCAGAAGCTAGTTCAGAAGCTAGTTAGCTTCTTTACTGGCAAATCGTTAGTATTCAGCTAACCACGGTTTGTGGTCATCAGCTATCCTCATCAGCTATCCAGCTATCGAAAATCTATTGCCAGTTTTGTACGGCGCAGCGCGGCTCGGAACAACATACCGGACCAATTTTTCTCTCCAAGTCCCTGGATTTCAACTGCTCTCTGGACATTCATACCCAGATCTCACAGCTAGCTAGCTGCTATCCGTGTGACTATCTGCTTTCGTCGATTCCGGAGCAAACATCAATTACTCCGGAGCTAGCCAGCTCCATCAATCACTCCTGAGCTCCGTCAATCACTCCTGGGCTGCAGTCACCTATCCAGACCCGTTTTACTGCCTACGCGGAGCCCCACCGGGCCTTCACAACTGGACTGCCGACGTTATCTACCTGAAGGAGATCCGGCTGGCTCCTCCGTCGCGACGTTACCTGAACGCCCATCTGCGGCCTGCTAACCGTTAGCTGTCTTACCGGCTGCTATCTAAATAGACAATCGGACAATTTATTTATTTTTATTATTATTATGTTTCTTCTTGGGCCTCTATAACTATATCTATTGTTTTTATTTTTATTTTGTTGTGTGATTTGGATTAATCCCCTCTACCACACGGAACCCCACAGGTGGCTAACAACAGACCTCCATCCTATGCTAGCTTGCTACCGATGGCCTGGCTAGCTGTCTAAATCGCCGTGACCCCCAAACCAACCACTCCACTCACTGGACCCTTTTGATCACTCGACTAAGGATGCCTCTCCTTAATGTCAATATGTCTTGTCCATTGCTGTTCTGGTTAGTGTTTATTGGCTTATTTCACTGTAGAGCCTCTAGTCCTGCTCACTATACCTTATCCAACTTATTAGTTCCACCACCCACACATACAATGACATCTCCTGGTTTCAATGATGTTTCTAGAGACAATATCTCTCTCTTCATCACTCAATACCTAGGTTTACCTCCACTGTATTCACATCCTACCATACCTTTGTCTGTACATTATACCTTGATGCTATTTTATCGCCCCCAGAAACCTCCTTTTACTCTCTGTTCCAGACGTTATAGACGACCAATTCTTATTGCTTTTAGCCGTACCCTTATTCTTCTCCTCCTATGTTCCTCTGGCGATGTAGAGGTGAATCCAGGCCCTGCAGTGCCTAGCTCCACTCCTATTCCCCAGGCGCTCTCTTTTGATGACTTCTGTAACCGTAATAGCCTTGGTTTCATGCATGTTAACATTAGAAGCCTCCTCCCTAAGTTTGTTCTATTCACTGCTTTAGCACACTCTGCCAACCCGGATGTTCTAGCTGTGTCTGGATCCTGGCTTAGGAAGACCACCAAAAATTTAGACATTTTAATTCCAAACTACAACATTTTCAGACAAGATAGAACTGCCAAAGGGGGTGGTGTTGAAATCTACTGCAAAGATAGCCTGCAGAGTTCTGTCCTACTATCCAGGTCTGTACCCAAACAATTTGAACTTCTACTTTTAAAAATCTACCTCTCTAAAAACAAGTCTCTCACCGTTGCCGCCTGCTATAGACCACCCTCTGCCCCCAGCTGTGCTCTGGACACCATATGTGAACTGAATGCCCCCCATCTATCTTCAGAGCTCGTGCTGCTAGGCGACCTAAACTGGAACATGCTTAACACCCCAGCCATCCTATAATCTAAACTTGATGCCCTCAATCTCACACAAATTATCAATGAACCTACCAGGTACCCCCCCAAAGCCTTAAACACGGGCACACTCATAGATATCATCCTAACCAACTTCCCCTCTAAATACACCTCTGCTGTCTTCAACCAAGATCTCAGCGATCACTGCCTCATTGCCTGCATCCGTAATGGGTCAGCGGTCAAACGACCTCCACTCATCACTGTAAAACGCTCCCTGAAACACTTCAGCGAGCAGGCCTTTCTAATCGACCTGGCCGGGGTATCCTGGAAGGATATTGATCTCATCCCGTCAGTAGAGGATGCCTGGATATTTTTTTTTAATGCCTTCCTAACCATCTTAAATAAACATGCCCCATTCAAGAAATTTAGAACCAGGAACAGATATAGCCTTTGGTTCTCCCCAGACCTGACTGCCCTCGACCAGCACAAAAACATCCTATGGCGTTCTGCATTAGCATCGAATAGCCCCCGTGATATGCAGCTGTTCAGGGAAGCTAGAAACCGTTATACACAGGCAGTTAGAAAAGACAAGGCTAGCTTTTTCAAGCAGAAATTTGCTTCCTGCAACACTAACTCAAAAAAGTTCTGGGACACTGTAAAGTCCATGGAGAATAAGAACACCTCCTCCCAGCTGCCCACTGCACTGAAGATAGGAAACACTGTCACCACTGATAAATCAAACCATAATTGCGAATTTCAATAAGCATTTTTATACGGCTGGCCATGCTTTCCACCTGGCTCCTCCTACCCCGGTCAACAGCACTGCACCCCCAACAGCAACTCGCCCAAGCCTTCCCCATTTCTCCTTCTCCCAAATCCATTCAGCTGATGTTCTGAAAGAGCTGAAAAATCTGGACCCCTACAAATCAGCCGGGCTAGACAATCTGGACCCTTTCTTTCTAAAATTATCTGCCGAAATTGTTGCCACCCCTTTACTAGCCTGTTCAACCTCTCTTTCGTGTCGTCTGAGATTCCCAAAGATTGGAAAGCAGCTGCGGTCATCCCCCTCTTCAAAGGGGGGACACTCTTGACCCAAACTGCTACAGACCTATATCTATCCTACCATGCCTTTTTAAGGTCTTCGAAAGCCAAGTCAACAAACAGATTACCGACCATTTCGAATCTCACCATACCTTCTCTGCTATGCAATCATTTTTCAGAGCTGGTCATGGGTGCACCTCAGCCACGCTCAAGGTCCTAAACGATATCTTAACCACCATCGATAAGAAACATTACTGTGCAGCCGTATTCATTGATCTGGCCAAGGCTTTCGACTCTGTCAATCACCACATCCTCATCGGCAGACTCGACAGCCTTGGTTTCTCAAATGATTGCCTCGCCTGGTTCACCAACTACTTCTCTGATAGAGTTCAGTGTGTCAAATCGGAGGGTCTGCTGTCCGGACCTCTGGCAGTCTCTATGGGGGTGCCACAGGGTTCAATTCTTGGACCGACTCTCTTCTCTGTATACATCAATGAGGTCGCTCTTGCTGCTGGTGAGTCTCTGATCCACCTCTATGCAGACGACACCATTCTGTATAATTCCGGCCCTTCTTTGGACACTGTCTTAACAACCCTCCAGGCAAGCTTCAATGCCATACAACTCTCCTTCCGTGGCCTCCAATTGCTCTTAAATACAAGTAAAACTAAATGCATGCTCTTCAACCGATCGCTACCTGGACCTACCCGCCTGTCCAACATCACTACTCTGGACGGCTCTGACTTAGAATACGTGGACAACTACAAATACTTAGGTGTCTGGTTAGACTGTAAACTCTCCTTCCAGACCCATATCAAACATCTCCAATCCAAAGTTAAATCTAGAATTGGCTTCCTATTTCGCAACAACGCATCCTTCACTCATGCTGCCAAACATACCCTTGTAAAACTGACCATCCTACCAATCCTCGACTTTGGCGATGTCATTTACAAAATAGCCTCCAATACCCTACTCAACAAATTGGATGCAGTCTATCACAGTGCAATCCGTTTTGTCACCAAAGCCCCATATACTACCCACCATTGCGACCTGTAAGCTCTCGTTGGCTGGCCCTCGCTTCATACTCGTCGCCAAACGCACTGGCTCCATGTCATCTACAAGACCCTGCTAGGTAAAGTCCCCCCTTATCTCAGCTCGCTGGTCACCATAGCATCTCCCACCTGTAGCACACGCTCCAGCAGGTATATCTCTCTAGTCATCCCCAAAACCAATTCTGTCTTTGGCCGCCTCTCCTTCCAGTTCTCTGCTGCCAATGACTGGAACGAACTACAAAAATCTCTGAAACTGTAAACACTTATCTCCCTCACTAGCTTTAAGCACCAACTGTCAGAGCATCTTACAGATTACTGCACCTGTACATAGCCCACCTATAATTTAGTCCAAACAACTACCTCTTTCCCAACTGTATTTAATTAATTTATTTATTTTGCTCCTTTGCACCCCATTATTTTTATTTCTACTTCCATTGCAAAACTACCATTCCAGTGTTTTACTTGCTATATTGTATTTACTTTGCCACCATGGCCTTTTTTGCCTTTACTTCCCTTCTCACCTCATTTGCTCACGTTGTATATAGACTTGTTTATACTGTATTATTGACTGTATGTTTGTTTTACTCCATGTGTAACTCTGTGTCGTTGTATCTGTCGAACTGCTTTGCTTTATCTTGGCCAGGTCGCAATTGTAAATGACAACTTGTTCTCAACTAGCCTACCTGGTTAAATAAAGGTGAAATAAATAAATAGAAAACATAGACAGTCACCCACAGGGAGTTGGATGTAGTCCCTGTATAGTGTATCCCAGTCCCTGGTCCCTGTATAATGTATCCTGGTCCCTGTATAGTGTATCCTGGTCCCTGTATAGTGTATCCTGGTCCCTGTATAATGTATCCTGGTCCCTGTATAATATATCCTGGTCCCTGTATAGTGTATCCTGGTCCCTGTATAGTGTATCCTGGTCCCTGGTCCCTGTATAGTGTATCCTGGTCCCTGTATAATGTATCCTGGTCCCTGTATAATGTATCCTGGTCCCTGTATAATGTATCCTGGTCCCTGTATAATGTATCCTGGTCCCTGTATAGTGTATCCTGGTCCCTGTATAATGTATCCCGGTCCGTGTATAATGTATCCTGGTCCCTGTATAATGTATCCTGGTCCCTGTATAATGTATCCTGGTCCCTGTATAGTGTATCCTGGTCCCTGTATAGTGTATCCAGTCCCCTGGTCCCTGTATAGTGTATCCTGGTCCCTGTATAATGTATCCTGGTCCCTGTATAGTGTATCCTGGTCCCTGTATAGTGTGTCCTGGTCCCTGTATAGTGTGTCCCGGTCCCCTGGTCCCTGTATAATGTATCCTGGTCCCTGTATAATGTATCCTGGTCCCTGTATAGTGTGTCCAGTCCCCTGGTCCCTGTATAGTGTATCCTGGTCCCTGTATAGTGTATCCAGTCCCCTGGTCCCTGTATAGTGCAATACCTGCACCTGGGGTTACTATAGAGAGGATTGGGAAGAGGAAAATGATGAAGATGACGATAAGGTTAAATAAGGGTGTAGTGGAGTTCGTCCAATGAACCATGACCTGCCTTGGGACCTTTCTTTAGCTCGATGGGCTAAAATTGTCTTGATGGGCTAATAGTATCATGACGGGCTAACATTATCATGACGGGCTAACATTATCTTGACGGGCTAACATTATCTTGACAGGGCAACATTATCTTGATGGGCTAACATTATCTTGACAGGGCAACATTATCTTGACGGGCTAACATTATCTTGGCGGGCTAACATTATCTTGACAGGGCAACATTATCTTGAAGGGCTAACATTATCTTGACAGGGCAACATTATCTTGACGGGCTAACATTATCTTGGCGGGCTAACATTATCTTGGCGGGCTAACATTATCTTGACGGGCTAACATTATATTGACGGGCTAACATTATCTTGACAGGGCAACATTATCTTGAAGGGCTAACATTATCTTGAAGGGCTAACATTATCTTGATGGGCGGCAGGTAGCCTAGTATTTAGAGCGTTGGACTAGTAACACACAGGTTGCTGCATCGAATCCCCGAGCTGACAATCTGCCCCTGAACAAGGCAGTTAACCCACTCTTCCCCGGTAGGCCGTCATTGGAAATAAGAATTAATAAATACATATTAAATAAATACATTATCTTGATGGGAGGGATTGTTGTCTTCTCGCATCTCATTACCAACGTCCTGGTTGTCTGCCAGCCATGACTCAGCTGTCAGCTGCTTGAAAAGGAACCCTATTCCCTATATAGCGCACTACTTTGTTCACTACCCTATGGACCCTGGTCCATAGTAGTGCACTGTATAGGGAATAGGGTGCTATTTGGGACGCACAGCTGGATCCTGTGTGGCCCACTGTGTCTTTATGAGCAACAAACATCCCATCTCCTCGTCCTCACTTAGCTGATAGAACCACGACCTGTTCTGTCCATTTAACTGATTAAGGCTGGTGCGTGTGTGTGTGTGTGTGTGTGTGTGTGTGTGTGTGTGTGTGTGTGTGTGTGTGTGTGTGTGTGTGTGTGTGTGTGTGTGTGTGTGTGTGTGTGTGTGTGTGTGTGTGTGTGTGTGTGTGTGTGTGTGTGTGTGTGTGTGTGTGTGTGTGTGTGCCAAATCAAATCCTATTTTTATTCATTGCATGCTTCATAAACAACAGGTATAGACTAACAGTAAAAATGCTTAGTTACGGGGCCCTTCACAACGTGGACAACAATTGATGAATAAATACACAATGATTCAACTATAACTTGTCTATATATATATATATACGGGTCACCGGGACCAAGTCGATGTGCAGGGGTACGAGGTAATAACATGGCTATATACACAGGGTAGTCGATGTGCAGGGGTACGAGGTAATAACATGGCTATATACACAGGGTAGTCGATGTGCAGGGGTATGAGGTAATAACATGGCTATATACACAGGGTAGTCGTTGTGCAGGGGTACGAGGTAATAACATGGCTATATACACAGGGTACCAGGACCATTTCGATGTGCAGGGGTACGAGGTAATAACATGGCTCTATACACAGGGTAGTCGATGTGCAGGGGTACGAGGTAATAACATGGCTATATACACAGGGTAGTCGATGTGCAGGGGTACGAGGTAATAACATGGCTATATACACAGGGTAGTCGTTGTGCAGGGGTACGAGGTAATAACATGGCTATATACACAGGGTACCAGGACCATTTCGATGTGCAGGGGTACGAGGTAATACCATGGCTATATACACAGGGTACCAGGACCAAGTCGATGTGCAGGGGTACGAGGTAATAACATGGCTATATACACAGGGTACCAAGACCAAGTCAATGTGCAGGGGTACGAGGTAATAACATGGCTATATACACAGGGTACCAAGACCAAGTCAATGTGCAGGGGTACGAGGTAATAACATGGCTATATACACAGGGTACCAAGACCAAGTCAATGTGCAGGGGTACGAGGTAATTGAGATAGGTAAATAGTCTATATATCTAACTATTCATCAGTGTTGTGGCTTGGGGGTAGAAGCTGTTCGGGGTTTTTTTTTTAGATGAGATTGTTACTCAGGTCCCGTATATTTAAACTAAATCATTTTCCCTGTTGATTTGAGCAAACTGTGCAGTAACATTCTAACCCCTCTAGTTCTCTAGGGAGAACATGTCATGCTAAAACTAAACTGTTAGTCTCTGGATCAGCATCAACACACAGGGCAGCATCAACACACAGGGCAGCATCAACACACAGGGCAGCATCAACACACAGGGCAGCATCAACACACAGGACAGCATCAACACACAGGACAGCATCAACACACAGGGCAGCATCAACACACAGGGCAGCATCAACACACAGGACAGCATCAACACACAGGGCAGCATCAACACACAGCAACACACAGGGCAGCATCAACACACAGCATCAACACACAGGGCAGCATCAACACACAGGGCAGCATCAACACACAGGGCAGCATCAACACACAGGGCAGCATCAACACACAGGGCAGCATCAACACACAGGGCAGCATCAACACACAGGAAAGCATCAACACACAGGACAGCATCAACACACAGGGCAGCATCAACACACAGGACAGCATCAACACACAGGGCAGCATCAACACACAGGGCAGCATCAACACACAGGGCAGCATCAACACACAGGACAGCATCAACACACAGGGCAGCATCAACACACAGGACAGCATCAACACACAGGACAGCATCAACACACAGGGCAGCATCAACACTCAGGGCAGTGGAAAACTAAACTGTTAGTCTCTGGATCAGCATCAACACACAGGACAGCATCAACACACAGGACAGCATCAACACACAGGGCAGTGGAAAACTAAACTGTTAGTCTCTGGATCAGCATCAACACACAGGACAGCATCAACACTCAGGGCAGCATCAACACTCAGGGCAGTGGAAAACTAAACTGTTAGTCTCTGGATCAGCATCAACACTCAGGGCAGCATCAACACTCAGGGCAGTGGAAAACTAAACTGTTAGTCTCTGGATCAGCATCAACACTCAGGGCAGCATCAACACTCAGGGCAGTGGAAAACTAAACTGTTAGTCTCTGGATCAGCATCAACACTCAGGGCAGCATCAACACTCAGGGCAGCATCAACACTCAGGGCAGCATCAACACACAGGACAGCATCAACACTCAGGGCAGTGGAAAACTAAACTGTTAGTCTCTGGATCAGCATCAACACTCAGGGCAGCATCAACACTCAGGGCAGTGGAAAACTAAACTGTTAGTCTCTGGATCAGCATCAACACACAGGACAGCATCAACACTCAGGGCAGTGGAAAACTAAACTGTTAGTCTCTGGATCAGCATCAACACTCAGGGCAGCATCAACACTCAGGGCAGTGGAAAACTAAACTGTTAGTCTCTGGATCAGTATCTTTGTGCTTCAGTGTTTTTCCTGTTGGTTGTTGACGGCTGTTTTGATACGAGCTCTACTTCCTTACAGGAGACCACCATCACTGAGATTAAGCAGAAGATCATGAAGATTCCAGACGCTAGCGGGATCGTGATTGATGGGTTCCCTCGAGACATGGGACAGGCGCTTTCTTTTGAGGACCAGGTGAGAAATAGACCTGTGGTATTGCTATATTACTGTGTACTACTATACCACTGTAATATATAGCTATATTACTGTGTAGTACTATACCACTGTAATATATAGCTATATTACTGTGTACTACTATACCACTGTAATATATAGCTATATTACTGTGTACTACTATACCACTGTAATATATAGCTATATTACTGTGTACTACTATACCACTGTAATATTTAGCTATATTACTGTGTACTACTATACCACTGTAATATATAGCTATATTACTGTGTACTACTATACCACTGTAATATATAGCTATATTACTGTGTACTACTATACCACTGTAATATATAGCTATATTACTGTGTACTACTATACCACTGTAATATATAGCTATATTACTGTGTACTACTATACCACTGTAATATATAGCTATATTACTGTGTACTACTATACCACTGTAATATATAGCTATATTACTGTGTACTACTATACCACTGTAATATATAGCTATATTACTGTGTACTACTATACCACTGTAATATATAGCTATATTACTGTGTACTACTATACCATTGTAATATATAGCTATATTACTGTGTACTACTATACCACTGTAATATATAGCTATATTACTGTGTACTACTATACCACTGTAATATATAGCTATATTACTGTGTACTACTATACCACTGTAATATATAGCTATATTACTGTGTACTACTATACCACTGTAATATATAGCTATATTACTGTGTACTACTATACCACTGTAATATATAGCTATACCTGACGGGTGTGGTTGGTTGAACATGACCACGTCTTCCCACACAGACAGAGTTCACACTTTATCTAGATAGTCCCACATAGAGGATCTACCGATAGTCATACTATCAACAAAGTGTCTGTTGATAAGCAAATGCTTGCTAAAGCCTAGGTTCGGTTTGCTCCTAGCTGGACTCCCGTAACGGAAATATTACTGTTTTGTCCCTCATGAGACGCTTTAGCAACAACAACAGCCTCAAAATTCCTCAAAATAGTCGTAATTAATTTAGACCTTTTTGCAAAGAAGGTCTTAGTGTGCAATTTTACATCTAAGATGTTTGGTGCAGTATTTCTCAAATAAAAAAATCTGCTTGAACACTAGTTGTCTAGCCCAAAACGAGTTCCCATTCCTACTAGAAGTAGTACTGTTGACCAATCATCGACGAAGGAGAGTAGACTACTGAACTTCGAACTGCCTCAAGATGTTGTGTGTAGATCCTCTGTTCTCCAGGTCGTTGCTGTAAATGAGAATGTGCTCTCAGTCAATTTACCTGGTAAAATAAGGGTCAAATAAAAAATAAATTAAAACAGGCAACAACAACAAAAAACCTGCTGAACACCAAAATGTCGTCATAATATATACGCAAAATGTTTTGACGCAACAGGCTTTAGGTTAGGGTTAGGACTAGTGTTAGAATAAGGGTAGGGCTTTAGGTTAGGGTTAGAATAAGGGTAGGGCTTTAGGTTAGGGTTAGAATAAGGGTAGGGCTTTAGGTTAGGGTTAGGACTGGGGTTAGAATAAGGGTAGGGCTTTAGGTTAGGGGTAGAATAAGGGTAGGGCTTTAGGTTAGGGTTAGAATAAGGGTAGGGCTTTAGGTTAGGGTTAGAATAAGGGTAGGGCTTTAGGTTAGGGTTAGGACTAGGGTTAGAATAAGGGTAGGGCTTTAGGTTAGGGTTAGAATAAGGGTAGGGCTTTAGGTTAGGATTAGGACTAGGGTTAGAATAAGGGTAGGGCTTTAGGTTAGGGTTAGAATAAGGGTAGGGCTTTAGGTTAGGGTTAGAATAAGGGTAGGGCTTTAGGTTAGGATTAGGACTAGGGTTAGAATAAGGGTAGGGCTTTAGGTTAGGGTTAGAATAAGGGTAGGGCTTTAGGTTAGGGTTAGGACTAGGGTTAGAATAAGGGTAGGGCTTTAGGTTAGGGTTAGAATAAGGGTAGGGCTTTAGGTTAGGGTTAGAATAAGGGTAGGGCTTTAGGTTAGGATTAGGACTAGGGTTAGAATAAGGGTAGGGCTTTAGGTTAGGGTTAGAATAAGGGTAGGGCTTTAGGTTAGGGTTAGGACTAGGGTTAGAATAAGGGTAGGGCTTTAGGTTAGGGTTAGAATAAGGGTAGGGCTTTAGATTAGGGTTAGAATAAGGGTAGGGCTTTAGGTTAGGGTTAGAATAAGGGTAGAGCTTAAGGTTAGGGTTAGGACTGGGGTTAGAATAAGGGTAGGGATTTAGGTTAGGGTTAGGACTAGGATTAGAATAAGGGTAGGGCTTTAGGTTAGGGTTAGGACTAGGATTAGAATAAGGGTAGGGCTTTAGGTTAGGGTTAGGACTAGGATTAGAATAAGGGTAGGGCTTTAGGTTAGGGTTAGAATAAGGGTAGGGCTTTAGGTTAGGATTAGGACTAGGGTTAGAATAAGTGTAGGGCTTTAGGTTAGGGTTAGAATAAGGGTAGGGCTTTAGGTTAGGATTAGGACTAGGGTTAGAATAAGTGTAGGGCTTTAGGTTATGGTTAGAATAAGGGTAGGGCTTTAGGTTAGGGTTAGAATAAGGGTAGGGCTTTAGGTTAGGGTTAGGACTAGGGTTAGAATAAGTGTAGGGCTTTAGGTTAGGGTTAGAATAAGGGTAGGGCTTTAGGTTAGGGTTAGGACTAGGATTAGAATAAGGGTAGGGCTTTAGGTTAGGGTTAGAATAAGGGTAGGGCTTTAGGTTAGGGTTAGAATAAGGGTAGGGCTTTAGGTTAGGGTTAGAATAAGGGTAGGGCTTTAGGTTAGGGTTAGAATAAGGGTAGGGCTTTAGGTTAGGGTTAGAATAAGGGTAGGGCTTTAGGTTAGGTGGGGTGGTTAATTTCTTTACTATCAAATGAGGAGAGACAAACTTATCACACAAGTCAGAGTTATACTTCGATTGAGTGCTCCACGATAATGATGGCTGGTCGACGATTCACGGTCAAAACATTCGTTGAGAGCCCCGAGACAAAAGTACGAAGGTCTTTTCTAGCCAAGATACACCCCTTTCAACCTACATGACTAACAACAGATATATAGAATGGGTCACAAGGTTAAGATTCGTATGAAAGATACCCATAATACATAGCAGACGGTATCTGCTGTGTCAACAGTTTTCATTGTGTATAGACCAGTAACTGTCCCTTCGACTACAAACTGGATCCATCTCTTCCTGGTACGGTATAGACCAGTGTCTGTCCCTTCGACTCCAAACTGGATCCATCTCTTCCTGGTACGGTATAGACCAGTGTCTGTCCCTCCGACTCCAAACTGGATCCATCTCTTCCTGGTACGGTATAGACTAGTGTCTGTCCCTTCCAATCCAAACTGGATCCATCTCTTCCTGGTACGGTATAGACCAGTGTCTGTCCCTTCGACTCCAAACTGGATCCATCTCTTCCTGGTACGGTACAGAACAGAAACATTAGCTCATGCTCTGGAATGCTCTTTGGGTTTTATCACCCGAAATACATCATAAATCTCCTCTGTCAGTGTTATCTCTGAGCACTCTATTCTGTTGCATAACACAACCATTTGATGCAATAAAAGTATTATAACATAATCTTGCAATTTTTCCACCATAATCCCCCATTTTGAGAATCCTCTTAAACTTAAAAGAAAATTACAGGATTTAAGAACATTCATTCACGTGTAGAAAATGCACACATTCTACATAAACCAATAACTTGTTGCTTGTGTTGCTGCCCTCGACCGGTTGCCATAGCACTGGCTCAGCCTCCTCCCCAGAAACTTCTCACTGTGTCCCATTTCAACTTCCAACATTTCAACTTCCAACTCATTTTCTAAGCATTCTAGCAATTTGTCTGTGGAGGTTATGATACACAGTCGCCTGTACGAACTCATGAAGAAAAAACAGAAGATGCATACAGTTTATGAGATTCAAACCTATGTCTTCATAGACAGTGAAAAGCACATATTTAATACATAACGCAGTGCATGCAACAATGGAGTTTAATGAAATAATATTTAGTTATCTATCACGTTCCAATGGATCAGCATGGTGGGAATAACTATTTCCATCCCAGAAACTAAAATCATCTTGTTAGACAAATTCAGGTAGTGACTCCTAGTTAAAGTACATTTTATTCCATTGGTGTCTAATGAACATGACCCAAGACAGGAATCATGATTCCACTATTTATAAGATAACGACTACAGATCAAATAGATTAGGATCAGAGTTCACCCTCTCCATTCTCCATTCACCAGGGGATGCTGAGAATAGTGTCACCAATCAGAACAATCCATCCCTGATACATTCATTGCTTCACTCATATAGTTATTAACATACTAAACTCAAATCAATCTTTCAGTTTTTAAAATCATTCTGTTTCCAAATCATAATCAAAAACCCAATTAATTATCCAACCAAAATTTAGAATGACAATGCTCAGTGATTCAAATTGGTCATATCACTCAAAGTTAAAAAAATATATATATATTTAACATTAACATACAGTATCATTATTATCCCATAATTCTACTATTAACTTTTTTTAAATCACAATTATAATACACACCAGTATCTCAATGCATTCTTAATCTAAATGACTATAATTACTATAATTGTATGTAGTGTGTAGACCTCTACAATTAACCTGATACCCCAAAAGTCTAAAACAATTTTGGGCACAGTTGATCAACCCCCTCCTTCAGGCATTGATTCTTCTGGCGTCCTTTTCGTCTTCTTCAGATAGCTTTACAGTTCAAAGTGGATGGCCCATGATAATGTCCCACCTGAGCCGCCATCACCTTTACTACCCATTATGTCTTGTCCATTCGTCAACCAGTATACCAGCAACATAAGAGAAGATTAGAGCAGATCTCTCCCCATGCTCACTCCACGTGGACTCCTCTCACACCCCTGCGAAAAGACATGAGAGAAAAGCAGTCGATAGCTCTGATTGGACGCTGCATACAGGCTGCTGGCTCAGGACTCAGGTCTCTGGTAGAAGTGGTGCAGACAGGGCCGTGTTCAACGCCTGTGTCGCTCTTCTTCAGCCAGTTAGAGGGGGGGTTTTGAGGTACACACACTGTTCGGTCCAATTATCTCTTCCATGCATGAAGAGACCGACTGACGTCACCTTTCATCAAGAGAGGACAGATCAGAACAACAGTTTAGTTCAGTTCATTAACTATATGATGAATTATTACTTTTACCAATTATTCTTAACACAAATGTCTAAACATATGTCAAAGAGAATAACAACACATTCTATTGAAAACTATATTCTTTCAAATTGGCTTATACTCCCCATCACACAGTCAACTACATCACAGAGCCACAGGATCAGGGAGTTAGACCTATAACCCATCGGGAACAGAACAGAACAAAACAACACAACAATACCCTCCTGCACATATCACTCCAAACACTCCTACACATCACTCAAGGTGTGTAGACTTCAATCCAAAACCTCAGAGGACTGTTCCCTCCCCCATTTTGACACATAAAAAAATAAAATAAAAAGCACTACAGGTCAAAAGATACCGTGGCCCCTTTAAGATACCGTGGCCCCTTTAAGATACCGTGGGCCCTTTTAAGATACCGTGGCCCCTTTAAGATACCGTGGCCCCTTTAAGATACCGTGGCCCCTTTAAGATACCGTGGCCCCTTTAAGATACCGTGGCCCCTTTAAGATACCGTGGTCCCTTTAAGATACATTACCAATCATGTACTTGGGACCATCCAGATAAACAGATGCTGCTGTAGCTGTTCAAATTCACCTGGTTTCACCCCAGTCAAGCTGGAGATCAGCTGTTCAGGTGGACACACACACACACATACACAGTGAACACACACACACACACACACACACACACACACACACACACACACACACACACACACACACACACACACACACACACACACACACACACACACACACACACACACACACACACACACACACACACACACAGTGAATACACACACACAAACACACACAACATACACACAGACAACATACACACACACACACAACCTACACACCACACACACACACACACACACACACACACACACACACACACACACACACACACACACACACACACACACACACACACACACACACACACACACACACACACACACACACACACACACACACACACACACAGTGAACACACACACACGTGAACACACACGTGAACACACACACACACAGTGAATACACACACACAAACACACACAACATACACACAGACAACATACACACACACACACAACCTACACACAACCTACACACAACCTACACACACACACACACACACACACACACACACACACACACACACACACACACACACACACACACACACACACACACACACACACACACACACACACACACACACACACACACAGTGTCGCTCTGCTGTTTCTCAGAACTCTCAACACACAAACATTCCAGCAGTCATCATTGTCACCGGCCAACTAGGGGCTGTTAACGGAGCTGCTTCACAGCTGAGTGGCCGATAAGAGCCATATTGGTACAGTGCATGTGATGTGGAAGGGCAGTGTTTATTGTGTGTGATGGAAGGATGCACTCATTATCACATTAGAGCTCAGTGTTAGACACTTAGTGTTTATCAGCTTTTAGACAAGACCTACATGAACACCAGAGACACACACACTCACACTCACACTCTCCATAATGCTGAATGAATTAAACATGGACTAAATAGGAGATAGAGGGGATAGACAGATATTGGAGATTGACGGGTAGAGGATATTGACGGGTACAGGAGATGGACGGATAGAGGAGATGCACGGATAGAGGAGATCGACGGATAGAGGAGATGCACGGATAGAGGAGATGCACGGATAGAGGAGATCGACGGATAGAGGAGATGGATGGATAGAGGAGATCGACGGATAGAGGAGATGGATGGATAGAGGAGATCGACGGATAGAGGAGATGGACGGATAGAGGAGATAGACGAATAGATAGACGGGTAGAGGAAATGGACAGATAGAGGAGATGGACGGATAGAGGAGATGGACGGATAGAGGAGATGGACGGATAGAGGAGATGCACGGATAGAGAAGATGCACGGATAGAGGAGATAGACGAATAGATAGACGGGTAGAGGAGATGGACAGATAGAGGAGATGGACGGATAGAGGAGATGGACGGATAGAGGAGATAGACGAATAGATAGACGGGTAGAGGAGATGGACAGATAGAGGAGATGGACGGATAGAGGAGATCGACGAATAGATAGACGGGTAGAGGAGATGGACAGATAGAGGAGATGGACAGATAGAGGAGATGGACGGATAGAGGAGATGGACAGATAGAGGAGATGGACGGATAGAGGTTATAGACAGATAGAGGAGATGGACGGATAGGGGAGATGGACGGATAGAGGAGATGGACGGATAGAGGAGATGGACGGATAGAGGAGATGGACGGATAGAGGAGATGGACAGATGGAGGAGATGGACAGATGGAGGAGATGGACAGATGGAGGAGATGGACAGATGGAGGAGATGGACTGATGGAGGAGATGGACAGATGGAGGAGATGGACAGATGGAGGAGATGGACTGATGGAGGAGATGGACAGATGGAGGAGATGGACAGATAGAGGAGATGGACAGATAGAGGAGATGGACAGATGGACGGATAGAGGAGATGGACAGATGGACGGATAGAGGAGATGGACAGATGGACAGATAGAGGAGATATAGGAGATAGAGGAGATGGACAGATAGAGGAGATGGACAGATGGAGGAGATGGACAGATAGAGGAGATGGACAGATAGAGGAGATGGACAGATGGAGGAGATGGACAGATGGAGGAGATGGACAGATGGAGGAGATGGACAGATGGAGGAGATGGACAGATAGAGGAGATGGACAGATAGAGGAGATGGACAGATAGAGGAGATGGACAGATGGACAGATAGAGGAGATGGACAGATGGACGGATAGAGGAGATGGACAGATGGACAGATAGAGGAGATGGACAGATGGAGGTGATGGACAGATGGAGGTGATGGACAGATGGAGGAGATGGACAGATAGAGGAGATGGACAGATAGAGGAGATGGACAGATGGAGGAGATGGACAGATGGAGGAGATGGACAGATAGAGGAGATGGACAGATAGAGGAGATGGACAGATAGAGGAGATGGACAGATAGAGGAGATGGACAGATAGAGGAGATGGACAGATGGAGGAGATGGACAGATAGAGGAGATGGACATTATTTCATTATTTAAAATGAAAATGTAGAATAAGCTATAGGAGTGTTGGCGCAGGTATAACCAGCTAGTGCTAGCCAATGCTACCTATCAAAAATCGATAGTTGGAGTCAGAGTCATTAGTCTGATACTGTCTGGCTGCTTCAGCAGTGTACAAAGAGTGCAATCTCACCCTCTCCTTCTCCTCCTCCTCCTCCTCCTCCTCCTCCTCCTCCTCCTCCACCTCCTCCTCTCCTCCACTCCTCTCCTCCACTCCTCCACTCCTCTCCTCTCCTCACCTCTCTCTTCCTCCACTCCTCTCCTCCTCTCCTCTCCCTCTCCCCTCTTCTCTTCTCTTCCTCTCCTCCTCTCCCTCATCGTGTCCTCCTCCTTCCTTATTTCACACATATTACTGAGGAGTGTGTTGGGTGTAGACAGAGAGAGAGAGAGTGTGTGTGTGTGTGTGTGTGTGTGTGTGTGTGTGTGTGTGTGTGTGTGTGTGTGTGTGTGTGTGTGTGTGTGTGTGTGTGTGTGTGTGTGTGTGTGTGTGTGTGTGTGTGTGTGTGTGTGTGTGTGTGTGTGTGTGTGTGTGTGTGTGTGTGTACCAAGGCTCTGGTCCAGTGGATGGCAGATCGATGGACAGATGGACTGTGAGGTCTAAATGAAGTATCTAAAGGGTTGTGTGTTTCTTTTTTCTCAGAATGTTCTATATGTTCTAGAACGTTCCTCAGAATGTTCTATGTGTTCTAGAACGTTCCTCAGAATGTTCTATGTGTTCTAGAACGTTCCTCAGAATGTTCTGTGTTCTAGAACGTTCCTCAGAATGTTCTATGTGTTCTAGAACGTTCCTCAGAATGTTCTATGTGTTCTAGAACATTCCTCAGAAAAAAACAAAAGCTAAGTAGAAGAAAACAAAAATATTTGTGCTTGAAAAAAATAAAACAGAACAGAAAGATAATGTGTCTACATCTCAACCTTCTTTGTGGGTCCTGGCCATAAGACTTAATCCACATCGTCTTGAACCTTCTTTGTGGGTCCTGGCCATAAGACTTAATCCACGTCACATGCGACGCCGTCTTGAGCTAGGCAGCGTGGGAAGTACCGCCTGGAGTGCTGTATCCAGGCCTGGCATGACCCCTGATCCACGACTCCGCAAGCCTCCTCCATTGCCTGTAGAAGGGGTTGGTGGGGCTAGCGATCAGACACCTTCCACCATGCAGAAAATAAATCTTCAATAGGATTCAAGAACGGAGTGTATGTGGGGGAGGGGGTGGGGGGGTTGAGTGCGATGAAAAGTGGGTGACCTGTGAACCAATTGCGGACCACAACAGCCCGGTGGAAACTAACATTGTACCTGGGCTGCTCTGGCCCCCGGTCGTTACCGATGGAGGGTGTCCTGAAATGTGATAATGTGTTGCAGTGTTGTATGGGCCTAGGATTTCATGATGGTGAAGGACGCCGTTTTGACTAACAGCTGCACACATTGTTATGTTGCCACCACGTTGTCATGGGGCGTCGGCGATGCCACGGTGTCCGATGATATTTCTGCCGTTTGTCTCTTGTTTTCAGGTTGAAACCTTCCTCGTCCACATATATTAGCTCATGATGCACTGCGTCTGCTTCTAGCTCCATGACTCTCTGAAAGAGACGAGACAAAACAATGTAGCCAACATGATGTAGGACCAGACAGGGATCAGTCAACATGATGTAGGACCAGACAGGGATCAGTCAACATGATGTAGGACCAGACAGGGATCAGTCAACATGATGTAGAAACAGACAGATCAGTCAACATGATGTAGTACAGTAGGAACAGACAGATCAGTCAACATGATGTAGGAACAGACAGATCAGTCAACATGATGTAGGAACAGACAGGGATCAGTCAATATGATGTAGTACAGTAGGAACAGACAGGGATCAGTCAACATGATGTAGGAACAGACAGGGATCAGTCAACATGATGTAGGAACAGACAGATCAGTCAACATGATGTAGGAACAGACAGGGATCAGTCAACATGATGTAGGAACAGACAGATCAGTCAACATGATGTAGGAACAGACAGGGATCAGTCAATATGATGTAGTACAGTAGGAACAGACAGGGATCAGTCAACATGATGTAGGAACAGACAGGGATCAGTCAACATGATGTAGTACAGTAGGAACAGACAGGGATCAGTCAACATGATGTAGTACAGTAGGAACAGGACAGGGATCAGTCAACATGATGTAGGAACAGACATGGATCAGTCAACATGATGTAGGAACAGACAGGGATCAGTCAACATGATGTAGGAACAGACAGGGATCAGTCAACATGATGTAGTACAGTAGGAACAGACAGGGATCAGTCAACATGATGTAGGAACAGACAGGGATCAGTCAACATGATGTAGGAACAGACAGGGATCAGTCAACATGATGTAGTACAGTAGGAACAGACAGGGATCAGTCAACATGATGTAGGAACAGACAGGGATCAGTCAACATGATGTAGGACCAAACACTTCCAGGTCCAGTAACAATGATAGGAGAGTACACCTTACCGGCACATATTCAGTTGTTTTACACGGTCTGAGTTTCTTTCCAAAAAGGGACTCACTGTTTCATCCTAATTCCATTGCGTTTCAGTAGACGAGACAGTTCAGAGAGACTCACTCTGTTTCAGTAGACGAGACAGTTCAGAGAGACTCACTCTGTTTCAGTAGACGAGACAGTTCAGAGAGACTCACTCTGTTTCGGTAGACGAGACAGTTCAGAGAGACTCACTGTTTCAGTAGACGAGACACTGCAGAGAGACTCACCCTGTTGATGCTTTGTTATATGGTGCTATCTGCCGTTATGTGGTCCTGCAGTTCTCTGAGTCTGATGCAATTATTTGCAATGACCGTATTTAGAATTTAGGTTTCCTTCTCTGGGGTGAACAGTCAACCTCTTCTACCAGATACTGGTTTTCTTGCAGTTCTGTAAAAACATTCAATGGTTTTAGTGATAGATCCTTCTCATTATGAAAGTACAGTACATCTTACTGTACCATTAAGACTACACCACTTAGTTAGTTACCATTTCTCATTTCTAAATATCCGGATGATGCCTGCTACAGTGTAGCGGCTCAGATTTGATTGAACCCATTGCCCAGCCTCCTCATGCTCATCCCATGGTTGACAACATGGTTCACCTACTCACCAACATCCTTCACCTACTCCTTCACCTCCTCCTCCTTCATCTTGACCTACTTATTGTGGGAAGCTTGTGGAAGGCTACCCGAAAGATTTGACCCAAGTAAACATTTTAAAGGCAATGCTACCAAATACTAATTGAGTGTATGTAAACTTCTGACCCACTGGGAATGTGATGAAAGAAATAAAAGCTGAAATAAATCATTCTCTCCACTATTATTCTGACATTTCACATTCTTAAAATAGTGGTGATCCTAACTGACCTAAAACAGGACATTTTTCCTAGGATTAAATGTCAGGAATTGTGAAATGCGTGTGTGTGTTTGTGTGTGTGTGCGTGCATGCGTGTGTGTGTGTTTGTGTGTGCGTGCATGTGTTTGTGTGTGTGTGTGCGTGAGTGAGTGTGTTTGTGTGTGCGTGCATGTGTTTGTGTGCGTGTGCGTGAGTGAGTGTGTTTGTGTGGCGTGCGTGCATGTGTTTGTGTGTGTGTGCGTGAGTGTGTTTGTGAGTTTGTGTGTGAGTGCGTTCATGCGTGTGTGTGCGTGTGTGTGTGTGCATGTGTGTGTGCATGCGTGTGTGTGTGCATGTGTGTGTGCGTGTGTGCATGTGTGTGTGCGTGCGTGTGTGTGTGCATGTGTGTGTGTGTGTGCGTGTGTGCATGCGTGTGTGTGTGCATGTGTGTGCGTGCGTTCATGCATGTGTGAGGTTGTGTGTGAGTGCGTTCATGCATGTGTGTGTGTGCAGGGTCGTCATACACTCATTATATTTAGAGCCACAAATTACGTTCAAACACCTGAAACTACATTATCAAAAAAAAAAGTGGTAGACTTTTCTGTATAGCTTATCTAGCCTCTTTACCTGTTCAATAAGTTTAATGAGGGTGTCACTCAGTCATTCTCAATATACTGCACTAACATGCCTAAGATATTACCTCCACGTTACAGCATATTACCTCCACGTTAGAGCATATTACCTCCACGTTACAGCATATTACCTCCACGTTACAGCATATTACCTCCACGTTACAGCATATTACCGCCACGTTACAGCATATTACCTCCACGTTACAGCATATTACCGCCACGTTACAGCATATTACCGCCACGTTACAGCATATTACCTCCACGTTACAGCATATTACCTCCACGTTACAGCATATTACCTCCACGTTACAGCATATTACCTCCACGTTACAGCATATTACCTCCACGTTACAGCATATTACCTCCACGTTACAGCATATTACCGCCACGTTACAGCATATTACCTCCACGTTACAGCATATTACCTCCACGTTACAGCATATTACCTCCACGTTACAGCATATTACCTCCACGTTACAGCATATTACCTCCACGTTACAGCATATTACCTCCACGTTACAGCATATTACCTCCACGTTACAGCATATTACCGCCACGTTACAGCATATTACCTCCACGTTACAGCATATTACCTCCACGTTAGAGCATATTACCTCCACGTTACAGCATATTGCCTCCACGTTACAGCATATTACCGCCACGTTACAGCATATTACCGCCACGTTACAGCATATTACCTCCACGTTACAGCATATTACCTCCACGTTACAGCATATTACCTCCACGTTACAGCATATTACCTCCACGTTACAGCATATTACCTCCACGTTACAGCATATTACCTCCACGTTACAGCATATTACCTCCACGTTACAGCATATTACCTCCACGTTACAGCATATTACCTCCACGTTACAGCATATTACCTCCACGTTACAGCATATTACCGCCACGTTACAGCATATTACCTCCACGTTACAGCATATTACCTCCACGTTACAGCATATTACCGCCACGTTACAGCATATTGGATCGTACCACATATCACTACAGGCTGTTATCACTGTTAATGGCATCATAATTAATACACACATATCATGATATTATGCTTCATTCTATAGCTAAAAAAAACTGAAAGTGAATAGAACTCCAACTGATGGTAAAATTAACCCATGTTTGGGTAATCCATTAGGGGTGTGGCTTTAAGATAGATATTTTTGGCTACCCGTGAGAGTAAATGTTATTCATATCCATCATTTGATGGAAAATTTTGATTTTCCTTTCATATTTTTGCACATTGTATATTTTAATAACATTATTTTTTATATATATTTTTTAGAACAAATGGATAAATATCCCAACTTTGGAAGTATACTTGGGGTCATTGTCCATTTGGAAGACCCATTTGCGACCAAGCTTTAACTTCCTGACTTGAGATGTTGCTTCAATATATCCACATCATTTTCTCGCTCATGAAGCCATCTATTTTGTGAAGTGCACCAGTCCCTCCTGCAGCAAGGCACCCCCACAACATGATGCTGCCACCCCTGTACTTCACGGTTGGGATGGTGTTCTTCAGCTTGCTAGCCTCCCCCTTTTTCCTCCAAACATAACGATGGTCATTATGTCCAAACTCTTCTATTTTTGTTCCATCAGACCAGAGGACATTTCTACAAAAAGTACAATCTTTGTCCCCATGTGCAGTTGCAAACCGTAGTCTGGCTTTTTTATGGCGGTTTTGGAGCAGTGGCTTCTTCCTTACTGAGTGGCCTTTCAGGTTGTGTCGATATCGGACTTATTTTACTGTGGACATAGACAATTTTGTACCTGTTTCCTCCAGCATCTTCACAAGGTCCTTTGCTGTTGTTCTGGGATTGATTTGCACAAAGTACATTCATCTCTAGGAGGCAGAACGTGTCTCCTTCCTGAGCGGTATGACGGCTGCGTGGTCCCATGGTGTTTATACTTGCGTACTATTGTTTGTACAGATGTGGAGGTCTACAATTTGTTTTCTGAGGTCATGGCTGATTTCTTTTGATTTTCCCATGATGTCAAGCAAACAGGCACTGAGTTTGAAGGTAGGACTTGAAATACATCCATAAATACACCTCAAATTATGTCAATTAGCCAATCAGAAGCTTCTAAAGCCATGACATCATTTTCTGGAATTTTCCAAGCTGTTTAAAGGCACAGTCAACTTAGTGTATGTAAACTTCTGACCCACTGGAATTGTGATACAGTGAATGATAAAATAAATAATCTACACAATTGTTGTAAAAATGAATGGGGGTCACCTCTTACCCGACACGCAGGCGTCCCATCTAGACATCTGGAAATGCAAATGCGCTACGCTAAATGCTAATAGCACTCGTTAAAACTCAAACGTTCATTAAAACACACATGCAGGGTACTGAATTAAAGCTACACTCGTTGTGAATCCAGCCAACAAGTCAGATTTTTTAAATGATTTTAGGGGGTAGGATCAACAGGTTAACAAGTAATTTGTGGAGTGGTTGAAAAACGAGTTTTAATGACTCCAACCTCAGTATGTAAACTTCCGACTTCAACTGTACATTGATTAATTTAATTTACATCCTGCTTGTTCTTACCAATTTGACTTTGTTGCTGTGGAATAGCACTCTGATAAAATGCTTAAAGTTTAGTCATTAATTTAACATCTGAATTATTATTTTTTAAACAGGACAAATCTGTGTGTGTGTGTGTGTTTGTGTGTGTGTGTGTGTTTGTATGTGTGTGTGTGTGTTTGTATGTGTGTGCGTGCGTGCGTGCGTGCGTGCGTGCGTGCGTGCGTGCGTCTGCCAACCAGAGCACGATTCATCTCTGAGGAAGTGTATCAAAGTCAGTTACTGACATGCCCGTTATCTATCTGTTTTTCTATCAATCCATCCATCACAATACTACTACTGTAGTTGCTACTACCCCCTTTAATGCCAAGAGAGGCTGTTATGACAGAGAGAGAACCTGTTACGTAACCATGGTGTTGCTGGTTCCGTCTCCACTCTGCCTGTTCCACCTCCATCACTACTTTGATAATAGAATACATTGCTAACAGGTTAGATCTAGCTCGTTTACTCTGTATCCAGACAATCACAGAAAGGTATACACACAAACACACCTTATCTCACATCTAGCACATCTGCTTGTAATCGCACACAGGCACACACACACACACACACACACACACACACACACACACACACACACACACACACACACACACACACACACACACACACACACACACACACACACACACACACACACACACACACACACACACACACACACACACACACACACACACACACACACACACACACACACACACACACTTCTAAATTTCCAGGATTAGAAGAGGAGAGGCAGAGATGTGAAATCAAGACAACTGTTGGGGCAACCTGAGGACGAGGTAGAGTTTAATGCAAGAGAGGGGGAGGAGAACAGAGGGGAGGAGAACAGAGGGGGAGGAGAACAGAGGGGGGAGAACAGAGGGGAGGAGAACAGAGGGGGAGAACAGAGGGGGGAGAACAGAGGGGAGGAGAACAGAAGGGGAGGAGAACAGAGGGGGAGGAGAACAGAGGGGGAGGAGAACAGAGGGGGAGAAGATAATGAATGTCCACTGTTATGTTTACCATTGTGTCTAAGCAACCAATTAATACCAAAGCTCCTCTCTGGCAGTGGTTGAGTCTTAGCGATTGTTCTGTAAGGACACACAGGTTCAGTAGGAACAGAACAGGGACAGGTTCAGTAGGAACAGAACAGGGACAGGTTCAGTAGGAACAGAACAGGGACAGGTTCAGTAGGAACAGAACAGGGACAGGTTCAGTAGTAACAGAACAGGGACAGGTTCAGTAGTAACAGAACAGGGACAGGTTCAGTAGGAACAGAACAGGGACAGGTTCAGTAGGAACAGAACAGGGACAGGTTCAGTAGTAACAGAACAGGGACAGGTTCAGTAGGAACAGAACAGGGACAGGTTCAGTAGGAACAGAACAGGGACAGGTTCAGTAGGAACAGAACAGGGACAGGTTCAGTAGGAACAGAACAGGGACAGGTTCAGTAGGAACAGAACAGGGACAGGTTCAGTAGGAACAGGACAGGGACAGGTTCAGTAGGAACAGGACAGGTTCAGTAGGAACAGAACAGGGACAGGTTCAGTAGTAACAGAACAGGGACAGGTTCAGTAGGAACAGAACAGGGACAGGTTCAGTAGGAACAGAACAGGGACAGGTTCAGTAGTAACAGAACAGGGACAGGTTCAGTAGGAACAGAACAGGGACAGGTTCAGTAGGAACAGGGACAGGTTCAGTAGGAACAGAACAGGGACAGGTTCAGTAGTAACAGAACAGGGACAGGTTCAGTAGGAACAGAACAGGGACAGGTTCAGTAGGAACAGAACAGGGACAGGTTCAGTAGGAACAGAACAGGGACAGGTTCAGTAGGAACAGAACAGGGACAGGTTCAGTAGGAACAGGACAGGGACAGGTTCAGTAGGAACAGGACAGGTTCAGTAGGAACAGAACAGGGACAGGTTCAGTAGGAACAGAACAGGGACAGGTTCAGTAGGAACAGGGACAGGCTCAGTAGGAACAGAACAGGGACAGGTTCAGTAGTAACAGAACAGGGACAGGTTCAGTAGGAACAGAACAGGGACAGGTTCAGTAGGAACAGAACAGGGACAGGTTCAGTAGGAACAGAACAGGGACAGTAGTAACAGAACAGGGACAGGTTCAGTAGGAACAGGACAGGTTCAGTAGGAACAGAACAGGGACAGGTTCAGTAGGAACAGGGACAGGTTCAGTAGGAACAGAACAGGGACAGGTTCAGTAGGAACAGAACAGGGACAGGTTCAGTAGGAACAGGACAGGGACAGGTTCAGTAGGAACAGGACAGGTTCAGTAGGAACAGAACAGGTTCAGTAGGAACAGAACAGGGACAGGTTCAGTAGGAACAGGACAGGTTCAGTAGGAACAGAACAGGTTCAGTAGGAACAGAACAGGGACAGGTTCAGTAGTAACAGAACAGGGACAGGTTCAGTAGGAACAGGACAGGTTAAGTAGGAACAGGACAGGTTCAGTAGGAACAGAACAGGGACAGGTTCAGTAGTAACAGAACAGGGACAGTAGTAACAGAACAGGGACAGGTTCAGTAGTAACAGAACAGGGACAGGTTCAGTAGGAACAGGACAGGTTAAGTAGGAACAGGACAGGTTCAGTAGGAACAGAACAGGTTCAGTAGGAACAGAACAGGGACAGGTTCAGTAGTAACAGAACAGGGACAGGTTCAGTAGGAACAGAACAGGTTCAGTAGTAACAGAACAGGGACAGGTTCAGTAGGAACAGAACAGGTTCAGCAGTAACAGAACAGGGACAGGTTCAGTAGGAACAGAACAGGGACAGGTTCAGTAGGAACAGAACAGGGACAGGTTCAGTAGGAACAGAACAGGGACAGGTTCAGTAGGAACAGAACAGGGACAGGTTCAGTAGGAACAGAACAGGGACAGGTTCAGTAGGAACAGAACAGGGACAGGTTCAGTAGGAACAGAACAGGTTCAGTAGTAACAGAACAGGGACAGGTTCAGTAGGAACAGAACAGGTTCAGTAAGGACAGAACAGGGTCAGGTTCAGAAGTAGGAATGGGCTCAACATCCTAATTATAATAGTAACAATGATAAAACAACTGGTTGTTATCTGTCTCTCTACAGCTTAATGACGAAGAGGACTGACATGCCTGAATGATAAATAGAGGGATGGAGTGGGCGTTAGGAGAGAGGGATGGAGTGGGCGTTAGGAGAGAGGGATGGAGTGGGCGTTAGGAGAGAGGGATGGAGTGGGCGTTAGGAGAGAGGGATGGAGTGGGCGTTAGGAGAGAGGGATGGAGTGGGCGTTAGGAGAGAGGGATGGAGTGGGCGTTAGGAGAGAGGGATGGAGTGGGCGTTAGGAGAGAGGGATGGAGTGGGCGTTAGGAGAGAGGGATGGAGTGGGCGTTAGGAGAGAGGGATGGAGTGGGCGTTAGGAGAGAGGGATGGAGTGGGCGTTAGGAGAGAGGGATGGAGTGGGCGTTAGGAGAGAGGGATGGAGTGGGCGTTAGGAGAGAGGGATGGAGTGGGCGTTAGGAGAGAGGGATGGAGTGGGCGTTAGGAGAGAGGGATGGAGTGGGCGTTAGGAGAGAGGGATGGAGTGGGCGTTAGGAGAGAGGGATGGAGTGGGCGTTAGGAGAGAGGGATGGAGAGAGGGATGGAGTGGGCGTTAGGAGAGAGGGATGGAGTGGGCGTTAGGAGAGAGGGATGGAGAGAGGGATGGAGTGGGCGTTAGGAGAGAGGGATGGAGTGGGCGTTAAGAGAGAGGGATGGAGTGGGTGTTAGGAGAGAGGGATGGAGTGGGCGTTAGGAGAGAGGGATGGAGTGGGCGTTAGGAGAGAGGGATGGAGTGGGCGTTAGGAAAGAGGGATGGAGTGGGCGTTAGGAAAGAGGGATGGAGTGGGTGTTAGGAGAGAGATGGAGAGAGGGATGGAGTGGGCATTAGGAGAGAGGGATGGAGTGGGCGTTAGGAGAGAGATGGAGAGAGGGATGGAGTGGGCGTTAGGAGAGAGATGGAGAGAGGGATGGAGTGGGCGTTTAATGGGGAGCATCGCTGTACAGCTATTTTCAGGCCTCTCTAGAGATGTTTGATCGAGTTAAAGTCCTGGCTCTGTGTGGGCCACTCAAGGACATTCAGAGACTTGTCCCGAAGCCACTCCTGCGTTGTCTTGGCTGTGTGCTTAGGGTCATTGTCCTGTTGGAAGGTGAACCTTCACCCCAGTCTGAGCTCCTGAGCACTTTGGAGCAGGTTTTCATCAAGGATCTCTCTGTACTTTGCTCCGTACATCTTTCCCTTGATCCTGACTAGTCTCCCAGTCCCTGCCGCTGAAAAACATCCCCACAGCGTGATGCTGCCACCACCATGCTTCACCGTAGGGATGGTGCCAGGTTTCCTCCAGAAGTGACGCTTGGCATTCAGGCCAAAGAGTTCAATCTTTGTTTCATCAGACCAGAAAATATTGTTTCTCATGGTCTGATAGTCCTTTAGGTGCCTATTGGCAAACTCCAAGTGGTTGGTCATGTGCCTTTTACTGAGGAGTGGCTTCCGTCTGGCCACTCTACCATAAAGGCCTGATTGGTGGAGTGCTGCAGAGATGGTTGTCCTTCTGGAAGGTTCTCCCATCTTCACAGAGGAACTCTGGAAATAAATGACCATTGGGTTCTTGGTCATCTCCCTGACCACAAATTGACAAATAAAATGTACAGAAATCCAGGAAATAAATAAGCTTATGGGTATTTAAACAAGAGTCATCTTAATATCGGTAAGGGTAAAGAATAGGGGTAATAATTCTGGCTAATGAATACGGATAATATTTAAGGGTAATACATATGATGAATGAATATGGATAATTAATGAGGGTAATGTATAAAGGTAATTTATTAAGGGTAATGTATAAAGGTAATGATTAAGGGTATTGAGTAAGGGCACTGTATAAAGGCAATGATTAAGGGTAATGTATAAAGCTAATGATTAAGGGTATTGAGTAAGGGCACTGTATAAAGGTAATGATTAAGGGTAATGTATAAAGGTAATGATTACGGGTAGTGAATAAAGGTAATGATTATGGGTATTAAATAAGGGTAATGTATACATGTAATGATTACGGGTAGGGAATAAAGGTAACGATTATGGGTATTAAATAAGGGTAATGTATACAGGTAATGATTACGGGTAGTGAATAGGGGTAATGTATAAAGGTAATGATTAAGGGTAATGTATAAAGGTAATGATCAAGGGTAGTGAATAAAGGTAATGATTTGGGGTGGTAAATAAGGGTGATGTATAAGGTAATGCGTAAGGGCAGTAAATAAGGGTGATGTATAAAGGCAATGATTAAGGGTAGTAAATAAGGGTAACGTATAAAGGTCATGTATAAAGGTAATGATTAAGGGTAGTAAATAAGGGTAATGTATACAGACAATGATTAAGGGTAGTAAATAAGGGTAATGTATACAGACAATGATTAAGGGTAGTAAATAAGGGTAACGTATAAAGGTAATGTATAAAGGTAATGATTAAGGGTAGTAAATAAGGGTAATGTATACAGACAATGATTAAGGGTAGTAAATAAGGGTAATGTATACAGACAATGAGTAAGGGTAGTTAATAAGGGTAATGTATAAAGGTAATGATTACGGGTAGTAAATAAGGGTAATGTATAAAGGTAATGATTAAGGGTATTAAATAAGGGTAATGTATACAGACAATGAGTAAGGGTAGTTAATAAGGGTAATGTATAAAGGTAATGAGTATGGGTAGTAAATAAGGGTAATGTATAAAGGTAATGATTAAGGGTAGTAAATAAGGGTAATGTATACAGACAATGAGTAAGGGTAGTTAATAAGGGTAATGTATAAAGGTAATGATTAAGGGTAGTAAATAAGGGTAATGTATAAAGGTAATGATTAAGGGTATTAAATAAGGGTAATGTATACAGACAATGAGTAAGGGTAGTTAATAAGGGTAATGTATAAAGGTAATGAGTATGGGTAGTAAATAGGGGTAATGTATAAAGGTAA